>NC_034179.2:75936520-76097790 GCF_002021735.2 Oncorhynchus kisutch | reverse complement strand
GCTAGACTAGCCTACTTTAACAACAGCTAACTAACCAAAAATACAGTGGGTGGTCCGCCCAGTTCTAACTAGTGTATTTAACAAAGTTCACCTACGGCATAGTGTATGCCCATGGGCGACTTGTCTTGGTTTCCCCCTTTTCCCACCAGCAACAAACAAACACCATAACCAAAAACAATACTCACAGGTGATGACAAAGTGCTATGGAGGTGCTCAAACAAAAGAGAGGTTAAAACACAAAGCGAGAGTGAAACACAGAGTCCTACAGACATGGCATTTACAGAGAGATTGAGCTCTAGAGCAAACAAATTATGGGGTTTTTAAACCATGGGGAAGGAACTGTGATGGGATAGGAAATAGGAGGTGTCTTCTGATTGATGATTGATTGTTGACTGATTGGGGAGTGATGATTTTCACCTGTGAGGGGAGAAGGAGAGAAAAGAAACACACACAGGATACACACACACAGGATAACTGTATCCGTAACAAAGGCGTACATTAGGTGAATGATAATCTTATACTCTGCAAAAGCCACATCTGATTTAGAAATTACAATTAAAGAAAAAGATGACTATTTTAGAAAAATAACTTAAGCAGGAATACAATCTTATACTTTTGAAGTGAGCCAACAATTACAGGTTAAACTCAAATATTACTTCATGGCAAATCAACCTGGTAAATATCTCGTAGCTTTCACAAAATTAATACAGGCTAAACCAGTTATATTTTGAAAAGATAAAAATGCAGTAATTACAAATAACAACAAGATTACTTACAATTTTAAGCTTCTATGAAAATGTATATTGTGGCAGACCAGGGGGTTTGGTCAAGAAGTTTACACAGATCAGACACGGACAGAGTATGATTAGCTAGGTTTCAAGGGTGTTTAAATAATAAATAAAAAGGAAAAGGATAGGTCTCCCCCATGAGACCCTCTCCGGGATACCGTCTTCTGGACTCCGGGTCTTGCTGTATCCTGTCGGGCACAAAAACGGAACTCCCTCCTCATACCTCTGCAACCGTCCCCAACTGTACGGGAGTCCTTACTCCCCACTTTTCTTTTTTTGTGTGCTGCCCCTCTGGCAGCTTTATGGGCCTTGCACAGCTGGTGAGCAATCAGCCCTTGATTACTCACCAGCTCCCAATCAGACCCAATTAGTCCTGGCCGGAAAGCCCGTTGAGACCTGGCAAGTCCAGCAGATGGAGCCATCGCCTTGTGATGTTTACTCCGTCTGTCACCAGGCCTTGACGAGCCTCCCCCTGGTGGCTGACCTGCTATACTAAACCCCCCTTAGCTCTGTCGGGGAGGGGACTGTAATCAGTGCCATGTATGTCTCCCTTCTCGATAGGGCATCCGCGTTTCCATGCTATGCCCCTGACCTGTGCACAAAAGAAAAAGAGAAGCGTTGAAGGGACAAGAACCACCTGGTGACCCGATCGTTTGTGTCCTTTCCCCTGGCCATAAAGACCAGGGGAACATGGTCCATGACCTGGGTGAAGTGGGTACCTAACAGGTAATATTTGAGAGTGTCTAGCACCCACACTCTTCCTCAACAATTGAGTCTTTTTTTTCACTAGGCATCAGCTTTCGGCTGATGTACATGATGGGGTGCTCCTCCCCATCTTGTATCTGGGACAGAACGACCCCTAGTCCCGTATCACATGCATCCGTCTGGACCACCATCGGAACCTGGAAAACGGGCATTACGAGAATTGGATGGGAGCACAGTGCTTCCTTCAGACTGCTGAACGCCGCTTCTGTCTCGTCTGTCCATTTCACTGTTTTCGGAAGGCGGGCCCTGGTTAGATCAGTGAGAGGGGAAGCTATTGCCGTAAAGTTGGGGATAAACCGGCTATAGTATCCTGCCAGTCTCAGGAAGGACTTGACCTGTGTCTTAGTGCGTGGAACGGGCCAGTCACGTATCGCGCGAACCTTCCTCTTCTGGGGCTTGACATTCCCCTGTCCAATCAAATACCCCAGGTACATTTCTTGGGGTTTGCGGTCAACCCGGCTTGTCTGAGTGCGTCCAGCACCACCTGGAGGTGCGTCAGGTGCTCTTCCCAACCTTGGCTGTGGATGATGATATCATCCAGATAGGCCGCTGCGTACTGCTGGTGGGGTTGAAGCACTCTGTTCATCAGTTGCTGGAATGTGGGCGGGGCTCTGTGCCGTCTTCTCCCGGGAGGAGGCTGCCAACAGTTCCTGCCAACATCCTTTGGTCAGGTCAAGGGTGCTGGTGTACCGGGCATTTCCCAATCGGTCCATGAGCTCGTCTACCCTCGGCATAGGGTAGGCATCGAATAAACCTATGTCGTTCACACCCTGGAAATCATTACAGAAGCGGAGGCTACTGTCTGGTTTGGGCACCAACACGATGAGGCTGCACCATGCACTGTGGGACTCTTCAATGACCCCCATCTTCAGCATAGCCTCCACTTCTTGTTTCACGGCCTTCCTTCGGGCCTCCAGAATCCGATATGACCTCTTTCGTACTGTTTCCCCGGGCCGGGTACGGATGTGTTCCGATCTACGAGCTCCCTGAGCTCTTTCTTCTGGGCCGGGTCGATGTCCTCATTGCTCGGGACCACCACTGGTACCGTTGGCGTCCTGGGTCCCGACCATAACACGGCCAAGGCTGTCCTCTCGTGCCACTTCTTCAACAGGTTCACGTGGTAAATCTGTTGGGGTTTCCGTCTCCCCGGTTGCCTCGATGACCTCGATGACCTTCCGCAGCATTTGTTTGAGCGTTTTATTGAAGCGCTCGATGAGCCCATCCGTCTGCGGGTGAAAGACGTAGGTCCGGATCTGCTTGATTTGCAAGAGAGCTCAGTACCTTGCCTTGTCAGGATCTTGTTCGGGATGCCCACCTGGCTAAAAAGGTGGAACAGCTCCTGGGCGATTCCCTTGGATAGCGCCACCCGTAGGGGAATGGCCTTGGGATACAGGGTGGCATAATCTACTATCACCAGGATGTACCGGTGTCCTCGTGCTGTTTTTACCAGGGGTCCCACTATGTCCATGGCGATACGTTCAAAGGGCACTCCGATGATCAGTAGGGGGACCAATGGGTTTCGGAAGTGGGCTTTCGGGGCAGTGAGTTGACACTCAGGGCAGCTGCGACAATAGTCTTCCACGGCCCTCCTCATCCCGGGCCAGTGGAACCAGGCAGTGATCCGTTGCCGGGTCTTCAACATTCCCAGGTGCGCCCCCAACAGGTGGGTGAGGGCCAGCTGATGAACGCAACCCACGTACCATGGGGGCAGCAACAACACCTCTCAAAGTTCCCCCTGTTGGCGCGACACCTGATACAAAAGGTTATTCTTGATTTGGAAATGGGGGTATCGCCAGTCACTCACCCCCGGAAGTAGCTGTCCATCCACCGCTATCACTTGGGCTGCGGCAGCTTTCAAGTTTTATGGGTCATCCCCGCTCTCTTCTTCGGGTTGGCTCGTATCTTTTCCCTCAACTCGTGGCCCCATAGGGCCGCGAACAGTGGACAATCCCATCCCACTAGGAGAGGTACCGGAAATTCTGGTACTGCACCCACCATCATCTGGCAGCTCCCTTGTGGGGTCACGAGGTTGGTCCATACGGTTGGATACCACTTTGTGTCACCGTGAACACAGGAAATGGACATCTCCCTACCCCGTTCGGTCTCCTGGTTCAGCAGGCTCGTGGTTACGAGCATACCATACTTCCGGAGTCTAATAGCGCTTCTGTGTCGTGTCCGTCAACCTTCACCTGGACCATGGGTGCAGTTGATTCGTGGTGCATCCAATAGGAGGTGACAGTTTATGGCATGACCCACCTCGTGTCCAGGGCTAGCTGATGGCATTGAATCCTCTCGAGCTGGGCAATTCCAGGCAATGTGCCCCCGGGCGCCACACTCAAAACATCTCCTTTGGTCTCCATCTACCTGGGGTCGTCGGTGGCGGGTCAGCACTACCCCAGTCGTCTCTCCACAGGTTTGCGGTCCTTTGGCCCTGCCGACTGTCAGTTCGGGGGATACAGCGGTGGGGCTGTCCTTCCGTCCACTCGAACGGGTCGCCGACTCATCCCGGCTCCCAATCAGCAGGGCCTGAGTGTTCTGATGTGTCTCCACTGCTTCCAGGAGGCCCTCCAAGGTCTGGGGCGCACATAGACTCGCTGCCCTCTTCATGTCGTGGGGTAGCGCCCGTAAGGAGCAATCAAGGACCATTTTGTCAAGGATGGAGAGGGTGGATACGTCGTTTAGGTGCCATGCCCTGGTGACGCGCAGTAGGTCGCTCATCTGGGCTCGCGGGAATGCGTTGTGTACGAACCTCCAGTCGTGGAACCATTAAGCCCGATGGGCCGCCAGGCTGTACCCGTATCGGCTGAGTATCTCCCATTTGAGTCCGTCATAGTTACAGTGCCTTGCGAAAGCATTCGGCCCCCTTGAACTTTGCGACCTTTTGCCACATTTCAGGCTTCAAACATAAAGATATAAAACTGTATTTTTTTGTGAAGAATCAACAACAAGTGGGACACAATCATGAAGTGGAACGACATTTATTGGATATTTCAAACTTTTTTAACAAATCAAAAACTGAAAAATTGGGCGTGCAAAATGATTCAGCCCCCTTAAGTTAATACTTTGTAGCGCCACCTTTTGCTGTGATTACAGCTGTAAGTCGCTTGGGGTAGTTCTCGACGAGTCTCCCCCTGGTGGCTGACCTGCTGTACGCCACAATATATACTGAAAAAAAATTATGCAACATGCAACAATTTCTAAGATTTGACTGAGTTACAGTTCATATACGGAAATCAGTCAATTGAATACATTCATTAGGCTCTAATCTATGGATTTCACATGACTGGGAATACAGATATGTGTCTGTTGGTCAGATACCTTTAAAAAAAGTAGGGGCATGGATCAGAAAACCAGTCAGTATCTGGTGTGACTTCCATTTGCCTCATGCAGGGCGACATCTCCTTCGCATAGAGTGGATCACGCTGTTGACTGTGACCTGTGGAATGTTGTCCCACTCCTCTTCAATAGTTGTGCGAAGTTGCTGGATATTGCCAGGAACTGGAACAAGCTTTCATACACGTCGATCCAGAGCATCCCAAACATGCTCAATGGGTGACATGTCTGAGTAAGCAGGCTATACTCACCAGGAATTGTGTACAGATCCTTGTGACATGGGGCTGTGCATTATTATGCTGAAACATGAGGTGATGGTGGCGGATGAATGGAACAAAAATGGGCCTCAGGATCTCGTCACAGTATCTCTGTGCATTCAAATTTCCATCGATAAAACACAGTTGTGTTCGTTGTCCATAGCTTATGCCTGCCCATACCATAGCCCCACTGTCCCCATGGGGCACTCTGTTCAGCAAACCATTCACCCACACAACACCATACACGTGTTAGAATTCTGTTCAACATTTTGGGACAAAGTAGCAACCCTATTTACACAAATAACAACACACATGTCACTCAATTCAGTACTTCCTAGTTCCATGTATCAAACTGTTATTTCAGATATAAAACCAGGAAAATGTGGAGAGTCCCCTACTCATTATAGACCCATAAGTTTGATGAAATGTGACAATACCTGACTGCCCTCGACCAGCACAAAAACATCCTGTGGCGGACTGCAATAGCATCGAATAGTCCCCGTGATATGCAACTGTTCAGGGAAGTCCGGAACCAATACACGCAGTCAGTCAGGAAAGCTAAGGCCAGCTTCTTCAGGCAGAAGTTTGCATCCTGTAGTTCCAACTCCAAAAAGTTCTGGGACACTGTGAAGTCCATGGAGAACAAGAGCACCTCCTCCCAGCTGCCCACTGCACTGAGGCTAGGTAACACGGTCACCACTGATAAATCCATGATTATCGAAAACTTCAATAAGCATTTCTCAACGGCTGGCCATGCCTTCCGCCTGGCTACTTCAACCTCGGCCAACAGCTCCGCCCCCCCCGCAGCTCCTCGCCCAAGCCTCTCCAGGTTCTCCTTTACCCAAATCCAGATAGCAGATGTTCTGAAAGAGCTGCAAAACCTGGACCCGTACAAATCAGCTGGGCTTGACAATCTGGACCCTCTATTTCTGAAACTATCTGCCACCATTGTCGCAACCCCTATTACCAGCCTGTTCAACCTCTCTTTCATCTCGTCTGAGATCCCCAAGGATTGGAAAGCTGCCGCAGTCATCCCCCTCTTCAAAGGGGGAGACACCCTGGACCCAAACTGTTACAGACCTATATCCATCCTGCCCTGCCCATCTAAGGTCTTCGAAAGCCAAGTCAACAAACAGGTCACTGACCATCTCGAATCCCACCGTACCTTCTCCGCTGTGCAATCTGGTTTCCGAGCCGGTCATGGGTGCACCTCAGCCACACTCAAGGTACTAAACGACATCATAACCGCCATCGATAAAAGACAGTACTGTGCAGCCGTCTTCATCGACCTTGCCAAGGCTTTCGACTCTGTCAATCACCATATTCTTATCGGCAGACTCAGTAGCCTCGGTTTTTCGGATGACTGCCTTGCCTGGTTCACCAATTACTTTGCAGACAGAGTTCAGTGTGTCAAATCGGAGGGCATGCTGTCCGGTCCTCTGGCAGTCTCTATGGGGGTGCCACAGGGTTCAATTCTCGGGCCGACTCTTTTCTCTGTGTATATCAATGATGTTGCTCTTGCTGCGGGCGATTCCCTGATCCACCTCTACGCAGACGACACCATTCTATATACTTTCGGCCCGTCTTTGGACACTGTGCTATCTAACCTCCAAACAAGCTTCAATGCCATACAACACTCCTTCCGTGGCCTCCAACTGCTCTTAAACGCTAGTAAAACCAAATGCATGCTTTTCAACCGGTCGCTGCCTGCACCTGCATGCCCGACTAGCATCACCACCCTGGATGGTTCCGACCTAGAATATGTGGACGTCTATAAGTACCTAGGTGTCTGGCTAGACTGCAAACTCTCCTTCCAGACTCATATCAAACATCTCCAATCGAAAATCAAATCAAGAGTCGGCTTTCTATTCCGCAACAAAGCCTCCTTCACTCAAGCCGCCAAGCTTACCCTAGTAAAACTGACTATCCTACCGATCCTCGACTTCGGCGATGTCATCTACAAAATGGCTTCCAACACTCTACTCAGCAAACTGGATGCAGTCTATCACAGTGCCATCCGTTTTGTCACTAAAGCACCTTATACCACCCACCACTGCGACTTGTATGCTCTAGTCGGCTGGCCCTCGCTACATATTCGTCGCCAGACCCACTGGCTCCAGGTCATCTACAAGTCTATGCTAGGTAAAGCTCCGCCTTATCTCAGCTCACTGGTCACGATGGCAACACCCATCCGTAGCACGCGCTCCAGCAGGTGTATCTCACTGATCATCCCTAAAGCCAACACCTCATTTGGCCGCCTTTCGTTCCAGTACTCTGCTGCCTGTGACTGGAACGAATTGCAAAAATCGCTGAAGTTGGAGACTTTTATCTCCCTCACCAACTTCAAACATCAGCTATCTGAGCAGCTAACCGATCGCTGCAGCTGTACATAGTCTATTGGTAAATAGCCCACCCTTTTCACCTACCTCATCCCCATACTGTTTTTATTTATTTACTTTTCTGCTCTTCTGCACACCAATATCTCTACCTGTACATGACCATCTGATCTTTTATCACTCCAGTGTTAATCTGCAAAATTGTAATTATTTGCCTACCTCCTCATGCCTTTTGCACACATTGTATATAGACCCCCCCTTTGTTTTCTACTGTGTTATTGACTTGTTAATTGTTTACTCCATGTGTAACTCTTTGTTGTATGCTCACACTGCTATGCTTTATCTTGGCCAGGTCGCAGTTGCAAATGAGAACTTGTTCTCAACTAGCCTACCTGGTTAAATAAAGGTGAAATAAAAAATAAATAAAATAAAAAAATAAAATAAAATAATAACAAAGCTTATATGCAATAGAATGGCTAAAGTCTTGCCAGACTTGATACATATAAAAAAAGGGTTTAGTAAAAATAGACACTAACAAACAAATACAAGAACATGTTTCAGTTTAATACAATATAGATATAGATTTATCAATAATTGTCAAGCCCTGGCCTTTGTATTCTGTGTTTTCGTTAGTATTTTGGTGAGGCCAGGGTGTGATATGGGGATTTATGTGGTTTATTTTGTCTGGGGTTGTTTGTAGGTATGGGATTGTGGTTAGAGTAGTACTCTAGGTAAGTCTATGGTTGCCTAGAGTGGTTCTCAATCAGAGGCAGGTGTTTATCGTTGTCTCTGATTGGGAACCATATTTAGGCAGCCATATTCTTTAGGTCTCTTGTCGGTGATTGTTCCTGTCTTTGTGTTTGTGGCACCAGATAGGACTGTTTTGTTTTTTTCACGTTTCTTGTTTTGTAGATTGTTGTATTTTCATCTTTATTAAAGATGTACAAAACTAACCACGCTGCATTTTGGTCCGCCTCTCTTTCACCAGAAGAAAACCGTTACAATAATGGCTGTTGATGCCGAAAAGGCTTTCAAACATCTTGAATGGCCTTTTCTGTTCAAAACATTGGAAGATGTTAAACTTTCCAGCTGAAATATTAAAGTAATACAACTATTATAATATAAATGTCCTAAAGCAAAAATAATACATTAACTAATGAAAATGCTTTAGAAAGTGACACAAGACAGGGATGACCCCCCCCCGCAATTGCACCACCTGCAGAAAGGATTAGAAACATAACAGGTATTGGTAAACATAAACTAAACTTATCTCCTGATATACCTGACCAATATCGGAAACTCAATGCCTCCTTTGCTAAAAACATTTTCAAAATACTTTAACATCCCAGGATATACAATTAAGTGGATGCTTAATAAGTGACAACAAACAACTAATTATATTGTCACGTCCTGACCTTATCTTTGTGTTCTTTATTATTTTGGTTAGGTCAGGGTGTGTCTAGGGTGGGTATGTTAGTTTTTATATTGTCTAGGGTTTTTTGTATATCTAGGGGTTTTGTAAGTCTAGGTATTTGTATGTCTATAGTGGCCTGAATTGGTCCCCAATCAGAGGCAGCTGTTTATCGTTGTCTCTGATTAGGGACCATATTTAGGTAGTCATTTTGACTACTAGAGTATTTGTGGGTTCTATTCTATGTTTAGTTGCCTGTCTGCACTAGCCATATTAGCGGAATGGTTCATTTTTGTTTTGATAGCTGTTCAGTGTTCTTTCTTTAATTAAAGAAGAATGTACGCTTACAACGAGTACTACTCTAACCACAATCCCTTGGTCTCATCCATAGAATGACCGTGACATATATAGAGAGAACTTTATTCCATTACTTAACAATTTGAAAGCAGTTCTTTAAATGGAAAAATATTCCCATAGAACTTACAGGTAGAATAAACCTCTTCAGAATGGTATGGCTCCCAAAGTTTTTGTATTTATTTTTGCTAAAACCAATTACCCCACCAAAGATATTCTTTTAAAAAATATACTTGGCTATCCAAGGCTTTTACCAAGGCTTTCAGTGACTTAATCCACTATAGAGGAACAATGGGTACATATTGAAGATGCCCATGCTCATCCCCAGAATCTTTTTACATGTCTATTTTCAAAGGATTAAGCTAAGAACATTAATGTCTTCATAGTTTAGAACACAATAATATGGAAGAAAATGAAACATATTCTACAATAACCAATATCAATCCCTAAAAAAAGAACCCTATAGAACAATCCTTGGACAGATTTTCAGAATTCACCAATAAATTGGTCCACATGGAAAACTAAAGGCATAGAATCCGTAAATTACTTGGTAACAGGGGATACATTTATTTCCAAGAATTTAAAAAGCCATTTTAGACTGACCAATGTAGATATATTCCAAAAATTATAATAATCTTACAACTTACAAATCATGAAATGTATATTTTAAATATTTTGGACATCAGAGTAACTTTGAGGGAATCTTATTTCAATACCTTGCAGAGAGTATATCCATCTGACAATCTATTAAACAAAATCTAAACTATTGGAACCAAGACTGAAAAATAACTGATGTTGACACAAGATGGAGGGAATGTTGGAGCAGAACTAATAAAATAAAAGTTAACGAAAATGTACGCTTTATCCAGTATAAACTAATGTATAGAATTTATTATACAAAAGACAAAATTCTGAAATTCTACAGCACAATGGCAGAGTCACGTCTTAAGTGTAAAACTAACAATGACTCAGTAATCCATGTTTCTAGGAATGCTATGAAGTACAAAAGTTATGGGCGGAGCTAGACAGTTGGCTGTTAGAAGTATTACAATTGTCATGTCTTTGGCTATGCCGGATTAATTGATAAGACATGCTTTTCTATAAAATAATTTCTCCGTAATTGAGCTGATTGAGCTAATCATGTAAATGTAATTAACTAGAGAGTCGGGCACCACGAAATAATATTTATAGAGCTGTTATCTTCCGAATAAACTCTTAAAGAACTAGCAATATTTTACATCCATAGCAGTCAACATTAATCTTCATCTTACTTCAGTCTCATCTGAAAGTTGTAAATTCTTGGTTATCTGCAAGCGCCCTGGCTAACAATTTGAATCAGCAATACAAAATTGGGTTTAATTATTTATTTACTAAATACCTAACTAATCACACAGAATCACACATACACATAATTAAATCATAACTTGATTACAAATTGCTGTCATAAAGGAAAACGTCCCTAGCGGGCAGAACAGATATGACAGCTTGTTACACAAAGGAAAAGGGCTGGGTTGAGTGAAAGAGCGGGAGACTGGAACAAAGGCGAAGCTATGCTATCGTAAATACAGTATTTCATGCATTCTAAATTACCGCCCATTTGGAAAAGGAAAATGCAATAAATATTTACTCTGAGCTGCGCTTTGGTAGGTTGGTGGTAGATGGAAGGCCGTGTTGCCCAACCGGGACCTTTGAAGAATGTCTCTGCTGGTAAATTGGATACGTTGTAGTAACATCGTTTTAGTAACATTGTTGGTAGACAGGATACTCTGTCTGTTCCTTCCTAACCTGCTGTTGCTAACTAAACGGCTAGGAGGTATCACTTCTGTAGTGAATAAGAGTTCAAAGGTCATATCATTCGCAACCAAAGCTCACGCTGATGTTGGCTTCGTTCTGTAGTTATTATCTGAACCATTCTGACATCGGACCGTCGTCCTCACATCCTCGGAACAGGAGGTTATATTGTCGTCAAGGCTTTATATAGGAAGGGAGAGGAGGGCGTGTTTCAAAAGTGTTATAGCCCATGTCCCTTCGCAGGGGTGGGCCACTGATTGAGCAGAGCCCTACCTTATGAAAACCCAAATCTCACATTTTAGAAGCTAAAATCACATTTCATCCCATCACGAAAAATGTCATATTCAAACATTTAAATTGAACAACAATTCCATGTGAATCCGATAACTCTGATGTGTAGACTTTCCACTGTAGAGTTTATGTCATCTTATCATTGATGAGAATGTCTCAGATGACAACTGAACTGACATCATATTCATTAAGTACCACCGCATATGTTCAATTGGTCGGATTACCAGAATATAGTTAATTTCCCCCCACCTTCTGATGTTCCCAGAATCTCTATGTTAACCAAGGGTTTTGCAAATGTAACATCAGTAAGGTAGAGAGAGGAAAAAGGGGGGAAGCGGTATTTATGACTGTCATAAACCTACCCCGAGGCCAACGTCATGACACCAGTCTTTTCAAGTTACACTGCCTTCAGAAAGTATTAACGCCCCTTGACTTCTTCCTCATTTTGTCGTGTTACAGCCTGCATTTAAATTGGATTCAATTGAGATTTGTTGTCACTGGCCTACTGTCACGAATCCCGCCTAAGATGGTGCCTCTTCCTGTTCGGGCGGCGCTCTGCGGTCGTCATCGCCGGCCTACTAGCTGCCACTGATCCCATTTTCTGTTTCATTTAGTGTTGTCTGATTAGTTGCACCTGTTTCTTGTTTGGGTTTTTGGTTTTGGGCTATTTAAACCCGGTAGGCCCGCTGGCTTTTGTACAGGCTTGTTTTTTCTGTATTTGGTCTGTGTATATTTTGTGGATTTTATTTCCCAAACCGTTTCGTCCTGTTTGTTTTGGACTGGGTCTTTTAGCGCCTGTGTGTGTGGCATTGACCGACACTCTGTTGCTTTGGGAATAAATATATATCCACTTATCAAACTACCCTGCTCTCTGTGCCTGACTCCTCCACCCACTACTTCTGACACCTACACACAATATCCCATAATGTAAAGTGGAATTATGTTTTTCTAAATTTTGTCAAGTTAATAATAATGAAAAGCTGAAATGTCTTGAGTCAATAAGTATTTCAACCCCTTTGTTATTGCAGGTCTAAATATGTTCAGGAGTAAAAATGTGCTTCACAAGTCACATAATAAGTTGCATGGACTCACCCTGTGCGCAATTAGTGTTCAACATGACTTTTGAATGAGTACCTTTATATATTTCTGTATTTCATTTTAAATACATTTGCTAACATTTCTAAAAACATGTTTTCACTTCATCATTATGGGGTATTGTGTGTTGATGGGTGAGAAGAAAAATGTATTTAATCCATTTTGAATTCAGGCTGTAACACAACAAAATGGAATAAATCAAGGGGTATCAGTACTTTCTGAAGGAACTGTATTATGAGAAATATTACTGTTTGGTGGAAAAACCAATCTCAATATACAAAAGCTTTATTTGAACATGCGTGGGAAAATCTATTAAATTCGCTATTTGTTCTCACAGACAGACATCTTATACAGAGCGAGGATGGTGGGGTGTTTCACATAGCCTTCAAATGAGTCCGGTACTTCTGCTTATCACCACAGATAGTAGAGAAAGAGAAATACAAATCATATCAAGGACACGTCCACTCTCCCACACATCACGGGATAACTGTAACCATGAAACAGTTATAAAACAGACTACAAAAACTTAAAGGGCAACTTGAAACCGTGTGATTTAGCAATCTTACAGAAACTAAGAGGAACAGGATGGCCTGCACCTTCAGGCCATATAATATAACAAAATACATTTTCTTCCACAACTGTGATGAAAATTCCAGATTGTCTTCATAATCAAATAACATGCAGCTCAGACACCCATACGTACCCCACAAGACATGCCACCAGGGGTCTCTTCAGACACCCATACGTACCCCACAAGACATGCCACCAGGGGTCTCTTCAGACACCCATACGTACCCCACAAGACATGCCACCAGGGGTCTCTTCAGACACCCATACGTACCCCACAAGACATGCCACCAGGGGTCTCTTCAGACACCCATACGTACCCCACAAGACATGCCACCAGGGGTCTTTCCACAGTCCAAAACTAATTCACGGCAATCCGAATAAACCAATAAGCACCATAAAAGGGGCCATTGATTACAATGGTTACAATGGTTTATTAGGTACACTATCCTGTTCACGAAAATGGTTTGCTCCTACAGACAGTGAGTCAGGTGGCCGTGGCTTACTTTACAAAGCAGGCAGATGGGCATAGAGGCATTCATTCATACTGTTCAATTAAACATTATAATGGGCAAAACGAGTCACCTATTAGACTTTGAGTATGGTATGATCGTAGATATTAGGCACACTGGTTCCAGTATCTCAGAAACTGCCAGTCTCCTGAGCTTTTCACGCATAACAGTGTCTAGGGCAGCGGTCACCCACCTCACAATCAACTGGTCGATCTCCAAGGCATTCCTAGTTGATCACCAAACATTTCTGTTAAAAAAAATACGATAAAGCTTTGCTTTCCTATATTTTTTTATTCATTTTGCGCTGTTTGCAGTAGGTGCAATTCAGCAGCCCTAGCGCTGAAGGCAAAGTGTTCTCATTTTGAACCATTTCATGTGTCTGAAGATAGAACTCCGCTTACCCGGCATGATCAGAGAGCAAATCAAGTGCACCTATAGGCCTACAACTGAGTATAGCAAGGTGTCCTAATAAGCTTGCGTTATTATTAGTGGCTTGTGTCCTTTATAATATCGAGGAATATTTCACTTTCTCTGGTCATAGAGCCACAACATGAATTGGTGCATATGGCAGAAATAATGCAGTGTGACTTAAGTTTCACCTTCAGCTGGAAGACTGTCTGGACATTATTGTCAGTGGAGGGAGGTAGAGAGGAGGGACAGTAAGTCGGGTGAGAGACAGCCATAGCCGCGGGAAGTAAGGGTGCTGCTATTTATATGTTTTCACAAAAGTAGTGCACTGGGCCTTTACTAGTATTAGCCGACCCATGTTTAGCATAGGCAAAAATATAAATATAAATATATAGCATCTCTGCTTTGGCAAAAAAGATAGTTGTATAATTAAGAACAGTATCTTGCAGGATTCAATAGTTGGGATTGTAAGAGTTGTTGCCCTGTCCAGTTCTCTGCAATTGTCATTCTAATGGAATCCAGAAAAAACAAAACCCTGTCCTCAAACATGTACATCAAGAGTTATGGGCAAAGACAGAAAACATCCACATCAAATGTAATATTTTTCTTCATAAAATAACATGGGAAAATAACCACTTTTTGTGCAGTATTAATTTAACATACTTACAAACCACTTAATGGAAATGTACATTACTGGAAGTATTTTAAGAAATTGAAAACGTTTTTTTTTATATTCAACTAGTATTACCAGATTAACTGTTTGTACAGATAATTGTCATACTCAAGTTAAAACTGCTGGTAAACACTCAAATACAAATACATTTCGTTTTTTCAAAAATCACAAAACTAGTAGACTGGGCCTTTCCTAGTTCTGAATTAGCGAACCGATATAGACCCCCAAACTACTTCCCTCTGCCATGCTAGTGGCGGTGTAATGGTATGGGGAATGTTTTCCTGGCACACGTTAGGTACCTTGATACCAATTGAGCAACGTTTGAGCCCATTCCAGGGTGCCCGGTCCTTCACAGAGAAAAGAGAATGGCTCCTGAGGGGATGGCCGCAGTTTTAAGGGCACCTGACCATTGTGCCGTTTTGTGGGGGTTTTAAACTTTTTTTTTTTTTTCCACCATTGTTTCTTATGACCAAAAAGAGCTTCTTGACATCTAAACAGCGATTACTCACATTGAACTGGATGAGTTTTTCTTTAATGAGTCGGAGGCGAAGGATATACTGCTTCTCCCAGACCAGGCCCAAATCCCTATCATTCGTATGAAGAGGAGACGCCGTTACAGAGGTCGTAGAACCGGATGCCTGGCGAGACTGCGCTGGTAAGATCAGTGGTGGTGGTGTGTGTCTCTGTCAACAACAGCTGGTGCACGATCTCTAATATTAAAGTCTCAAGATTCTGCTCGACTGAGTTAGAGTACCTCATGATAAACTGTAGACCACACAATTTACCAAGAAAGTTTTCATCTATATTCTTCGTAACTGTCTATTTATCACCACAAACCGACGCTGGCACTAAGACTGCACTCAACGAGCTGTATGAGGCCATAAGCAAACAAGAAAATGCTCATCCAGAGGGCCGGGGATTTAATGTAGGAAAACTGGAATCCGTTTGAACAAATTTCTACCAGCATGTTACGTGCAACTTGAGGAAAAAATTAACTCTAAATCACCTTTACTCTACAAAGCTCTCCCTCGCCCTCCATTTGGCAAATCTGACCATAACTTTGCTAACAAGCAAAAACTCAAGGAAGCAATGCCCTCAAAACGGAAGTGGTCTGATGAAGCGGATGCTAAGCTACAGGACTGTTTCACTAGCACAGACCTAATAAACTGTCCACTGAGTGTAATATCTTTTGAATGAGATATCGACATTGCAATGGTTTGAAATGTGGGCTAATATTTTCAAGGTTTAAATTATTACTATACGAAAGTGATGTCATTATTTGTGCTCCTGATAGTAGGTGAGCGCGAATAATTTATGTATAATTGGTGTGCACCCAAACAAGCCAGTCGTTGTCTTCACCTCTCTGCCTTTGCCAGGGGATCCTGAGGGGGATACGAGCGATTAAAGGACCGGAATACAAACATTCTTTGGCATACAATTATGTTTTAGATCAATTCTGTAAAAAACAGGTAAGTCATGTTGATGAGTAAATGAGGTTATTAACTAGCTACAACTTTAATGAAACCACGACATCTATCCACCATGGTAACGTAAGCTAATGTAGCTAACTTAGCTAGATTGCCGTGGTTAAAAATGTGTTAACGACTCCAGCCAATACTTAGCCATCCTGCAACGGGTTATCCTCAAGAATAGGCCGCATTGGTGGCTTTGTTATGGGACTAATTTGCTAAATTACAGCGATACGATAACGTTGTCCAATGGCAGCACCAGGTTAGTATCATTGGCCCTAACGTTACTAGTGCCTGGCTAACCAAGCCAAGGTGACTATCACGAGCCTGTGTGTTCTAACTTTAACATTAGTGCTACTTTTCCTCCAATGCACTATTTTTATGCCTAGATATTGCAGGACTATCGGCATGATGACAATAATAAATAACCATTGCCAATGTTCATTTGCTGCAGCAGTGCAGAATTTTACAGTAATTCTCAACAGTAGATGCCTCAGAGAGCTTTGGGGGTCCCTGAAAAGGCAGGATAACAACTAGGTAACAAATTGAAAATAACAGCAGGCTAAAATATTTCACATTTAATTTAGTGATGCACCGATATGACATTTTTGGCGGATATCCGATATCCGATTTTCCTTGCCAAAAGAAAACGATACTGATGACTGATAATTACAATTTTTGTGGCCTTTTAAGCATTCCAGTACAGTTAAATAGTTAACCCATGGACTCAGCAGTCAGAGGCACTGCATCTCAGTGCAAGAGGTGTTACTACAGTCCCTGGTTTGAATCCAGGCTGTATCACATCCGGCCGTGATTGGGAGTCCCATAGGGATTTATTGTGGCTAGCTTCACAACACACATCCCGGTCGGGTCGAGCCTCACTAGCTAGATGAAGCTAGCTGGCAGCTTATAACGTTATCTTTGCTCAACAGGGTTAAGTATAGTAAACTCACGTAAACTCGTACATCGCCTTGGTCCGTACAATTGCCCTTATTTTAGCACCCCCAAAACGTAATACTTCCAGATCAACTGTAATGTCAATACCATTGTAAAGCACAATTTCTTCCCCTTCCAACAAAATAAATGACATGACCTAAACGCTGCCTGTTTCTGCATAATTCAAGCAGGCAATGAGCCCTGTTGGGTGTTTTTAAAAATGGCGGGTGGGGAAGCGAAACTAATGCGTGATGGTGAGAAGGAGAGATGTCGTGTGGGAAAATGGCTTTTTTTTCACTCGATCTGTCCAACATATCACCTTATTGCCTCTAAAATGTAAATAAAACACTATAAAGAGTTTATATAATGTGTCATTGCATACCTATTGGAAGGTTTGTGTCGAATTTGAATCGGGTTTAGGGCGTTGCTAAAGTGATCTTAGAAGTAAACAGCGGCTTTGAGAATGAGGATTGCATGCAATGATGACACAAAAAATGACTCGGTATCCCCCCTTACCCCTGTCACTGTCAATTTCTTGTTTCTAAAGGATGAGAGAAGTGCTACACCTGGTGGAGAGAGATTGTAAGACAGAAATGGTTGCTTTATGCGTGCTGTACGTTACGACATGACACGCCACGATGTAACGGAGGGTCCGTTCTTTTTCAACTTTTCTCCAATACTATAGAGCCATTACCATGTCGATCAACGCTTGAATAGAAACCTAGTTCACACCCCCGATTTTGAAGTCAACAAAGTCGCTACAGTCCAATTAGTTTTCTTTGTAGCCTCGTTAGAATGTTGCGGTTGCGCACAATTGTACGGAATGGGGTGAGTTTAGGTTAGCTGGCTAGCTATTTATTTTCATGAACTGAAGTTCAATTTCAATAGGTGAACAACAAGTGGCAACCTAGCTAATACTTACTCACAAGGATTCCTAAATCATTGTTAAGAATAATGAAAATGACTGCAGTTTCTACTGGTCATTGTTTTCAGGCTGGTTGTCTTGGTGCTAGCTAGGTACCAAGCTAAAGCTAGCATTTTTAGCTAATATCATCTGATTCCGATATGTTCACTGATATATGCATCCCTAATTGAATATCTGTTTGACAGGCATTGACATATTGTGAGTGTCAATGAATATGGTCTGATGTTGCTGGATTTTTTTTTGCAAATGTGGGCCTGGTAAAAAAAAGATTGATATAGCTATATCAATCTAATCATAGCATTCCTTTCTTCTTGGCAAATGTGTTAATAATCATTCAAACTCATAAACTTAACAAATGTAGGCTTCGTTCAAACGATGGCCAAGAATACTTGACTAAATTGTAGGCCATAGCCCAACAATGAGATGGGGACATGGCTATATATTCACCCTGACCCAACCGACTAATTCCTCTTTAGTTAATAGATGTGATGTAGCTTTGTGAACGGGTCCTTTTCCAACAATCCTGAGAGAA
Source organism: Oncorhynchus kisutch (assembly GCF_002021735.2). Taxonomy (NCBI): domain Eukaryota; kingdom Metazoa; phylum Chordata; class Actinopteri; order Salmoniformes; family Salmonidae; genus Oncorhynchus; species Oncorhynchus kisutch. The sequence continues at coordinate 76,079,347 of NC_034179.2, read as the reverse complement.
AGTGAAATAGTGACAGGAGGAATAGATACACAGTGAATAACAAATAAAAAATAACATGGCTATATACAGGGAGTAGGACCAGCGTGTCGATGTGCAGGAGTAAGAGGTAATTGAGGTGGCTGTACATATAGGTAGGGGTAAAGTGACTAAGCAAAGGGGTGGGTAATAGGCAGTAGCATCAGCAAAGTGGTGAGTATGAAAGTCAGTGTGTGTGTTGGGATGTCAGTGTTACTGTGTTGGTAGAGTCCTGTGTGTGCATAGTCAGTGCAAGTGGGTTGGTGCAAAAAAGGGTCAATGCAGGTAGCCATTTGATGAGTTATTTAGCAGTCTCGTTTAGCAGTCTTATGGCTTGGCGGTAGAATCTGTTCAGGATCCTGTTGATTCTAGACTCTGTTATCATATAGTTGTATGTTTTGAATACTTCAAAAATATACAGTGTCCAACAACATCTGCTCCCCAGGCGCCAATGACATCGATTAAGGCAGCCTCCGGCACCCCTCTGATTCAGGGGTTGGGTTAAATGCAGGAGACACATTTTGGTTGAATGCATTCAGTTGTGCAACTGACTAGGTTTCCCCTTTCCTTTAGAAAGTCTACACCTTGAACTTTTTTCACATTTTACTACCTTAAAATTAAATCCTAAAAGAGATTAAATTATTTTTTCTACTGATCTAACAACCTACTCCTCATTTTCAAAGTGAAAGAATTTAACAGTCTCTAACTGTTAGAAATATTATGAATAAATTAATAAACAATATCCTCATTTTAAATAGAACTGTAACTAAGTAAACTTATACTCTGTTTTATTATATCTGATTAACAATATGAGTTCATAAGAAGGGATTGTGTGACACAGACAAGGAGTAATTAAAGTTAATGAACACCATTCCAACTAGGAAGAAAGAAATGGGTTATGGATTAAGTAAACAGATAAGGTAGTTAACCTATGGTTGAACCGCCAAAACTTAGCTCTGGGGTGTTTTAGATAAGACAGTGAGTGCATTCCTAGGTTTTCTGTTAATTAGAACTGTCAGCTAAGTGGTGATCGATAATGTTGAGGGGTCAAAAGTTAATTCAGTTACGTTGTGTGACCTGTGAGTGTGTTAGTGAGTTAGAATAAACTTTTAACCTCACTTGATTCTAGGTCGGGAGGAGGGGATTCATTCTAGAAGCAATGAAATGACATCATGTTATTGTATATAAACTGTTGCTCGTGGTAACGTGGCAGCGCACTCCGAGAATAAATTCTGTTACCTATTATTGAAAAGACTGGTCTCCGTCTATATTATACAAACAAGAATTTTACAAATTCTCATAAAATAGATTAAGGGAATTCAATTAATGAATACATATTGGTATAATTAAATTACAGTAACACTAACTCCCTGAGTTAATAATTGGTGGAATCACCTTGGGCAGCAGTGAATCATTTGGAATAAGATTCTACCAACTTTTCCCAACTCTTCGGGTTATATACTCAGTTGCTAGTTTTATTAGGTACACCACCCGTGCTTGAACGTTAGAATGGGCAAAGCGAGTGACTTAAGCGACTTTGAGCATGGTATAATCGTCGGTGCCAGGCGCACCGGTTCCAGTATCTTAGAAACGACCGGCCTCCTGGGCTTTTCACGCATGACCTGCTAGATGGCCGAATGGTAAGGAACATCAGATTTGCCACCAATGCTCCTTTTATATGACACATCACTGCCCTTTATACTCCTCTGTAAACTGGTCATATCTGTATACCCGTCGCACGACCCACTGGTTGATGCTTATTTATAAAACCCTCTTAGGCCTCACTCACCCTATCTGAGATATCTACTGCAGCCCTCATTCTCCACATACAACACCCATTCTGCCAGTCACATTCTGTTAAAGGTCCCCAAAGCATAGACATCCCTGGGTCGCTCTTCTTTTCAGTTCGCTGCAGCTAGCAACTGGAACGAGCTGCAACAAACACTCAAACTGGACAGTTTTATCTCAATCGCTTCATTCAAAGACCCAATCATGGACACTCTTACTGACAGTTGTGGCTGCTGTTTATGATATATTGTTGTCTCTACCATCTTGACCTTTGTGCTGTTGCCCAATAATGTTTGTACCATGTTTTTGTGCTGCTACCATGTGTTGCTACCATGTTGTTTTTGTGTTGCTACCATGCTGTGTTGTCATGTTTTGCTGTTATGTTGTTGTCTTAGGTCTCTATGTAGTGTTGTCTCTCTTGTTGTGATGTGTGTTTTGTCCTATATTTAAAGTGTATTTATTTTTGAAATCCCAGGCCCCTGTCCCCGCAGGGGGCTTTTTGCAGCATTGAAGGTCCAAGAACACAGTGGCCTCCATCATTCTTAAATGGAAGAAGTTTGGAACCACCAATACTCTTCCTAGAGCCTGGGGCATGGTTCTATGGATGATATAAAATGGTGGATGAACTGAACATTTTAAAAGTAAAATGTGACCCGGCAGACTATGTAGCATTTTAGTGCTCCTAAGTTAAATTGCAGGATATATCCAAAAAATAAAGCTATTTTCAGGTAGGCTGTCGTTGTAAATAAAAAATTTGTTCTTAACTGACTTGTCTAACTAAATAAAATAAATAAATTAACCGTGTCTAGGGTTTACCGAGAATGGAGCAACAAACAAAAAACATCCAGTCAGCAGCAGTCCTGTGGGCGAAAAATAGCGTGTTGAAGGAGAATGGTAAGAATTGTGCAAGCTAACATGCGGGCCACAAACAGGGAAATAACGGCGCAGTACAACAGTGGTGTGCAGAACAGCATTTAGGAACGCACAACAGATCTACACAACCTACATTTTCACGGATGGGCTATTGCAGCAGACGACCACACTGGGTTCCACTCTATCGGCTTAAAACAAGAAGAAGCGGCTCTAGTGGGCACACGATCACCAACACTGGACAATTTGAGGAGTGGTTTAAAAATTGCCTGGTCCGACTAATCCCGGCGCTGTTGCATCATGCTGATGGCAGTCAGGATTTGGCAAAAGCATCATGAGGCCATGGGCCCCATCCTGTCTGGTGTCAATGGTACAGTCTGGTGTCGGTGGTGTAATGGTGTGGGGAATGTTTTCCTGGCACACATTAGGTCCCTTGATACCAATTGAGCAACGTTTGAATGCCATAGCATATCTGAACATTGTTGCTGACCAGGTCATCCCTTCATGGCTACAGGGGGATCTGACCCAGTACTAGATGTACCTAATAAACTGACCACTGAGTGTATATTCATTTGTTTTGGTCAAAATGGCTCAAGCTCATTAAATCTGTTTGGGAATCATTGATGGACTGCAATATTCAAACCTTGTCTCTGTTTTGCAAGCAGTTTTAAGACCACTCAGGAACACTCCAAGTCTTGGAAAGACATTCTGGTGTGTCTTCCACATTAGAATTTGTTTAAAACTCCTATCCCAAGGTTAGGTTTTCAGAAGACAAACTTTTCCTCTAACTTTTTACCTGGGCTGTGCTCCTTTAAAAATATTTATTTTGATCCTAACAAACTCCATAGTCTCTGCCGATGACAAGCATACCCATAACATGATGCTGTCACCACCAATACTTGAAAATAGAGAGAGTTTCACTCGTGGCGTTTTTAATTTAGACCCCCCAAAATAATTTGCCATGTTGTCTTGCAGTATTACTTAACAGCCTTGTTGAAAACAGAATGGGTGATTAGGAGTTTTTTTTTTTTCCCCCACTTCTTTTCAATTTGTCATACAGGGCAGTAGTATGAAGTGAAGGGACTGGGAAGTTTGTTGGGATCAAAATAAATATGAAAGGAGCACAGCCCAGGTAAAGCTACAGAAAAACCCACCTCTGTCCTCTTGAAAACCTAACCCTGGGATAGGGTTTTATTTTTTATTTTTAATGCAGAAGACACACCAGAATGGCTTTCAAAAGTTGTTGATTGTTCCTGAATGGTCCAGTCAATATCTTAAATTTTTTTACAATTTTATTTAAGCCGATATTAAATATTGCTGTCCAATGATTCACAACCAAATGTACTGAGCTTGAGAAATGTTGATTTTTAAAAACAATGGATATACAGTATTTGCCTTAACCTCAAGGATCCGCCCCTTTTTTTCTCTTCAAATTTCGCCTAAAATTACATACCCAAATCTAACTGCCTGTATCTCAGCCCCTGAAGCAAGGATATGCATATTCTTGGTACCATTTTTAAAGGAAACACTTTGATGTTTGTGGAAATGTCGGAGAATATAACACCAATAGATCTGGTAGAAGATATTACAAAGAAAAAAACAACTGTTCTTTTGTAAAAAAAATTGTACCATCTTTGAAATGCAAGAGAAAGGACATAATGCACTATTCCAGCCCAGGGGCAATTTCGATTGTTGCCACTAGATGGCAGAGTATGTGCAAAGTTTATACTGAGCCAATGAACCATTGCATTTCTGTTCAAAATTTTGTATCAAGACTGCCCAAATGTGCCTAGTTTGTTTAACTTTTTGATGTTCAAAATTGTGCTCTATCCTCAAACAATAGCATGGTATTCTTTCACTGTAATAGCTACTGTAAATTGGGCAGTGCAGTTAGATTAACAAGAATTTAAGCTCTCTGCCAATATCAGATATGTCTATGTCCTGGGAAATGTTCTTGTTACTTACAACCTCATGCTAATCACATTAGCCTACGTTAGCTCAACTGTCCCATGGAAGGGACACCGATCACAAAGAAGATATTATTAAGAGCTGTGCAAAGTTGGTAGAATCATAATGAAGTTATTCACAGCTGTAATGGTTGCCAAAGATGCTTCCACCAAGTATTAACTGGGGTTTGAAGACACACAATCAAAACATCTTGTATTTGTTTATTAATTTGGAAAATGTTCTATAGCTTTCTTTCACTTTGAAATTGTGCAGTACTGTAGGTTGTGTAGCTCTGCAATCCCTTTTTTTAGATTTGATTTGAAGGCAGCAAAATGTGAAGACAAGTGGGTGTTTACTTTCACTAGGCGCTTTATATTTCTTTAGTAAATGTATCATATCTATTTGCAAGTGTAATTGCGGCATAAATTCACCTTCAAGATGGCAATGTTAGTCCTCTATGTTAGTGTCATTGTTATGCATGCTTTATAAAGGCTTTTTATCTTAATTCTGCCCACTTTTTTTTTAGATCACTGGGGAGAGATATTGTCTTGCTCAGGAGGAGGCCCTCTATGCTTCGCACAGCTACCTCTGTCTGCTCATCTCCACACGGCAACACATGGCTCTCTACGACATCTACCATGGGAAAGGGCAGCATGACACAGAGGAGATGGCAGGAATTGTGGGACTCAGGCTGCCCGCCCAGCCTGGGGGAAGGGCTGGGAGAAGTGAAGGAAGGGAGAAGACTCTCATACCACACCAGAGGGTTGTAAAATCATCACGCTGGACCTAATGCTATTTTGCTCTTTTATAAAACAGAGGAAGAGATGAAGGCTGCTATGAACAAGGACTGTGATTTGTTATTATACCAGGGAGGATTAAAGCTATTAGAAATATGAGATTCACAGCTCTCCCTACCACCCCTCACTTTGTGTCTGTCTTGAGACAATGGCTGTAATTAAAATATTTGTAAATAATGGGACAACTTTTGCCAATTAAAGTATGAATCACTTTTATCAGGTCACCATGATATCTCACTTTTCTTGCAATCCATATGCTGCTAGTGGCTGCTAATAATCTACTAATAAAACAACCAATTAAATCTAACATATAAAATGAAGTAATATCCCTTTTGATCTCAATTCAGTAAGGTTTACTTGGAGCAATGTTTGATGTTCAGGTAAAACATTCATACTCGGCAGATAAAACTGATGTGAAGTAATTCAGTCATATTTATATTTTAAAGGATATCAGGCAATTAAAATTCCTGGTTAATTAAAAGATGAAGCATTACAAAGAGGGTATGTTATGTCATATGGATGTGAACTCATTGGGGGACCTTTGATCTTTTAAATGTTTTGTTCTTCACTGCCTTTTGGCCAGTGGTTTAAATAGTGTGAAGAACAGCCAACAGTGAAATAAAGGAAAGGTCTTAGATAATGCTAGGGCATGCAACATGCATAAGAGAAGTATAACAATATGTTTTATTTTGTCTCTTATGTAGGCGTTTATAAGAAGATTATTACCAGCATAATGGAAAACAGCAGGAGTTGTATTGCTTTGTACTTGCATATTGATGTGCTTCATTATTGTGTCTATGGCAACTGGCATTTCTACCAACTCCTCCACTACATTTTTCTCTGCAGTCTTTTGCCAGATTAAAAAAAAATATATATATATACGAGTAACATGTATTACCTTCTGGGAATTATTATATATTCTTTTCGTTCTTTGTCCTTATTTTCATCCTGGATTATCAAAAGAAAGCCTCGTCATTAACTGTGCCCCTATTGGACTATTCATTCTCTTCTATTCATCCCCCTTTCTTAGTTAAATCTGTGAAGATGTGTAACACTCCCCATTCCATTTGTTATACGGTGACTACCATTGTCTTCTGTGTGGGTTTAAATAGATTGACCCTAGAGCTACGCAGAACGCTGTGACACATAGGGACATGAAATATGCTTGCACATGCGCGGCAGCACCCACCGTCCACACGCATGCAGTGGAAATGTAATGCATAGTGGCACACCAACAGCGTCAAATTATAGTGTTATAAAGTCTCCAAATAACACGTGTCTCTACACCCCACTCCTCCATGCATCCCAAGACATTGAATTACTTTGACACACAGCTGGAGAGAGAGCAGTGACACGCTTGTGCAACATTGTGTTATGTGTATGTTTTGAAGTGGTATGTGAAAGCGAATTAAATGTTATTTCAATCAGGATTCTATATTACTGCATATAGTAGGTTACACCGCTGCTACACTGCTGCATTAAGTATTCAGTGTATGTTTAATGCCAGTATAACCTTACGCAGTGGAGATCTAAATACAAATTAAATCAACTAGATCATGTTACCGCCTGCAATAATGTGCATGATAATCGATGGGAATAATTATTACGTCAATTAAAAGTAGGCTAGCTATTAAGTGGACATTGTGAAAAACCAAGCGTGGAGGCGGGAAGGGAGGGCGGAGACAGTTGTTTATATTCGTGTGGCTCAGTGGCTGTAAATCGTCAACTCGTCTAGTGAGCTAGGAGCAAGATTCACTATTTCAACCTAGTTGTACTACTAGGTAACAACATCAGATAAATACGTGAATAGATATGTTCTGATTTAATTTGTCCAATAAGGTCCGAGGATCAAGGAAAGGAGTGTACAGCATATTTTAAGTGAATCTCCTTATGTGATTTTAAAAGGAGGACAAAAATAAGAAGGTAGGCTAGATTATGAAATAAGAACAAGTTATTTCAAAGGAAGCAAAAGCTACAATAACACAGGCGATAACATATCATAAAGGGACAACGCGCGCAGCAGAGTGGTGACCTGGCCAGAGCGCGATGTTTGGAATGATAAAGAATACAATTTTCGGGAACACAGAAGAAACGGACTACAAATTGCTCAGCAGCGAGACCAAGGTAGGATACACCTTGACCTGTCAGTTTCAACTTTAGTGTGTGTCTGTCAGTCAAGCATTGCATTGCATCACTTGATCGCGCGCGCCACTGTACACCTCCGCCTTGTTTGGTGCATAATACAACTGGTCACTACAGACAGATCTCTTCAGTATCTCGCAAATATTGTTTTATTATAAGACATTTTTAATTTGTTACTCACTTTGGTTGTAGTGAAACTAGCCTATTGGCCCCAGTCTACCATGATGTCAAGAAAAGTACATTTTGATTATCAGTAGGCTTATGTGTTATGCATTTTTAGGATTCTGTAATGCCAATCCCTTTAAAGTGTTTGACCTTTTGAAACCAACCATTGTTAATTACACCTTACCTCCTGGCACCTGTGAGCTCGCATTAGAAGGTGGGGGCAGATCTGTGTGTGTGTGTGTTCCCTATGACCTCAGTAGTGGCACCACTGTGTGTACTGCTACACTGACCATACCTCCTTAAGAGTTTGACATAATATAAGAATTTGTTCTTAACTGACTTGCCTAGTTAAATAAAGGTTAAATAAAAAATAAATAATACTGAGGTCACTAAAGCAAGGTTGTGTTCTCTGAGAGAGACTGACAGATAATTTGAGGTTGGTTGGGAAAGTGTTTGGTGAAACTAGTAATGTGTGAGCTTCTATATGATTTACTTGTGCACCCCGACAGAGTTCTTCATTAAATACTACATTTGAGACGAGACAAAGCCAGACAGATGGAGGCAAAGACGACTGCTAGATCAATTGACAGAGAGCGTGGAATCAAGTGGCACTGACAAAAACATCTACAGACATTGGCCTGACAAAGAGACTGATCATGAATCTGGAACTACTTCAATCTATAACATGCAACCAGATGACCAAAAAGGTTGTAAGAGGAATAAGAAAAAGAGAATCTTTGTATCAATAGACACGAGTGGCCATTAAATAGACAATAGACAGGCTGTTGGCAGTTTTGAAATCAGTCAGTGCTAAATCTGTGAACTTCACTAGAGCCTAAATGATCACACTGAAATCTCACACGAACACACGATCAGAGGAATTTGAGTCTGACATCATACACTCTTAATTAAAACTGACATTGAATGCAGATGAACTGTCTGTACATGCTCAGACACACACACACACAGATTGGTGGGTCCTGTCATATTTCAGGGCTTACAAATGGAAGGAGATGGCTTTAAAGTTAGAATCCTTAGTAGTTACATCAATTCATGTAATGTACCCATTGATTCTTGAAGAATGTAACATAAATGCCTCATGAGCTTAGTTCAACTGTCGTACCCCATCACCCCAATGTTTGTAAACAACATAAATGTAAACAAACACTGTATAGCCTCAAAACATGGTAAAACTATAATTGTGTCATCATGGATGGTCAGTCTTTGCGTCCTTTCTCTGTCCATGAATTTGAGAGTGGTTACATTTCTCCCTTGGCTTTTTACTAAAAAGGTACTATTCATTTTATTTTCATATTTTTTTCTTTTCTCTGCCATGTTTTCATTTCTCTGAAATTATCTTACTTGGCACCATGCATTGTTTAGTAATGACAAGATATTTGATTAGATGGACGAGTTGACAGCACAATATGCTTATTATATAATGACGGCACATTGTCTATTTCTTGATACACAAGACAGGCTCATACTCCAAGACAACTGAATGGTTATAGAGGCCATAGTTGTCATGTAAGGCTGAAATGTCAACTTCTCTGTGTGAGAGGTTTACAAACTTCCCATAACATTGTGTGGTGACATTCAAACCAATTAAAACCATTTGTTTAAAAGTTAGAAAAAGAAAGAGAGCGGGTTGAATATGAAATGAATTGCTAATATTAGCACATCCACAATAATTATGGCCCATGTATACCCAGCTGAGACACAGAGTAATTATATACGAAGGTTGCAGGATTCCAGCTAAGTACACATGCTAATTGCACCTTTAGACTGAACTCAGGAACAAAGTGTTCAATTATTGCTGTTGGAACATGTCACCTACATGTATTGTTAATGTTGGTCACAGTGACATATACCATGGGCTCCAAAGTATTGGGACAGTGAATTTTGTTGTTATTTTGGCTCTGTACTCCAGCACTTTTGGATACTTTTATTGTAAATAAGAATAGAATGTTTCTAAACACTTCTACATTTTCTCGCTCATTATTATTCACATTTCATTCAGGATTATCTATAATCATGGTAGCATCCACATAATAAAAACAAAATGTAACCTGTATTTAACCTAGAATAGTCAGTTAAGAACAAATTATTATTTACAATGACGGCCTACATCGGCCAAACCCTAACCCGGACAACACTGGGCCAATTGTGCACCGCCATATAGGGCTCCCAAACACGGCCGGTTGTGATACAGCCTGGAATCAAACCAGGGTCTGTAGTGACGCCTCTAGCACTGAGATGCAGTGCCTTAGACAGCTGCGCCACTCGGGAGCCCAAATTAATTAATGTAGAAACATATTCTATCCTTGTTTACAATAAAAGTGCCTACAAAATGACACAATACTGTACATTATTTACCATTAATTTCTATTGGGCACCAAATAATCTAAAACACAACCAAAACAAACAGCAAATGCATCCAACAAGTTTTTGTAGTCATTGCATGCTATGAATATGGAACCAAGTACTTCACTTTTTACTACTTTAATACACATATAAGTGAATTTGTCCCAATACTTTTGGTCCCCTAATATAGGGGGACTATGTACAAAAAGTGCTGTATCTAAATGGTTCACCCAACATGGATGAAAATACCCTCAAACGGACAATCTGCACTTTAACCTCATAGTCAGTGTATCATTTCAAATCCAAAGTTCTGGAGTACAGAGCCAAAATAACAAAAATTGTGGAACAACACAATGGGAATGGGCCAGTTGACACCAGTGACACATCATAGCATAATTGCAGTGAAGTAAGAAAACGTGTTAAAGATATGGCATTACTGTCACCCCATCCATCTACTGTAGTTATTTCCTATGAGCTTACATTTACATTTATTCCACAGTCTCAAGGATGGGTTGCAGCCACAACGCCTTCATCAATATGAACACCAAACACCAGTCAGAAGCACTATGAATGAGTTCTTGACATCCCAATTAGACCAGCTGGAGTCAATTATTAGTGTCTAGAGAATTCTGCTAAGTTAAACCTTTTAGCAATTCAGCAACACAGTTCAATCCCTGTATCAATCAATACAATGAATCCCATATCAATATGGTTGCTAGGGCCAAGACGATACCAGTATCGCGATACTCGTTAGTGTCGTGGCAAGGAAACAAAACACGAAGCAGATTTGAACTTCTTTAGGAAAACAACCCTAATGTTGGAAACAAACAACATTATGTTGTCGTCCTACTTTTAAATAGTGTTTTCAGTGCATAATGTTGTATTTACATTGCATTATATGTCTAGTCACATAGCAGGCATTCATATTCAGCGTGAGTGATTTAAAACAAGGGATAACTTAGTGGAATGGATCTGAATAAAACTTTTGGCCTTTCAAAAATGTGGCCTTCATTGAGGTCCCTTTCAGTGGAACAGATTTACTCAAGACTGGTTATGGAATGAGTGATTATTGTGAAACGTAACGTTCCTCTGTTATTTAATGGTTGATATTTCTCAGCATAAGCCTTCCTCTTAGGACAAGTCAGTGAGTGTGTGTACACATCGCATTAACCCCACTCTGCCATGTGTGTGTGTGTGTGGCACCTATATGTTTTGGTCTTATGTAAGAACAGGCATCTTTGTCCCATTATTCTCTTTAGGCTTCATTAAACACTGCGGGACCCTGAGAGCAGAGCAGGAAAGAACTGGAATCAAATCAACGTAATATTTTTTATTTAGATCCTTTTCTGGGGGCATTTGGCTGTCCTCTGTTCATTTCCACTCCAAGTGTTTCACCGGCATCAGTGAGCACAGATTCTGCCCATTGCATATCGCCAATCACAGCACCCCCAGCCCCACCCCCCTCTAACCCCCAAGTAGTGTGTGGCTTCCTTCCCTCTGAACAGTTTGTCAACATGTGTGTCATTGGTGAATCACATTTGGCCTCCCGCTCTCTTTCCCAGGAGGGGGTCAGCTATGAGGTGCGGCGGTACGATGGTGCAAAGTATGCCTCAGTGAGCTCAGAGGGGCGGACCTTTGACCAGGTGACGGGGGAGCTAGTGAGGAAGCTGCTCGTGTACATTGGGGGAAGTAACGACCAAGGTGAGCCAATCAGGGAGCAGGGCCTGTCCTGTCAGTCAGTAGACTTTATATGTGGACACATCTTTAATGAGCCCTAAGCTCAGAAAGATCTAGGGCCTCAACTCAATCCATATCGCTGAAGTTCAGCCCTATAGCGCGATTGAAATTTGAAGGGAATTTCCTATTGAGCCGACATATGCAGCGCTTACCATGAATGCGGAAACATTGCCTTTAAATTTCTAACTAACCTCTGTAGCGCAGGTCTTAAGCGCTATGGATTGAATTGAGCCACTGATGTAATGTGCATATCTGAAAGTATTGCATTGATGTAAGCAAGTAATATGGAGAAAACTCTTTCTATTCTACCAGAGGGTTCGATAGGGTTATTACCATGTTACTGGCACCTATTCAGTACTTTCAGATCTTTAAGGGTGACTGAAGAAGTGTCTACTCTGTTTGATGCTAGAGGTCAGTTTGAAACTGGGCCTAAGAGGATGCAATGAACTTGATGCACACATAAGACTGTTGCAATAAGTTGTCTGCTATCCCCTCTATCTGTCCTCTGTATCTTTGTTTTCCAAGGGGAGGCAATGGGGACGACAGCACCGGTTATCATCACAGTATATCCCAGGGACGACGGTGTGATGTCACGCCGTTTGGTGGTTAGCCTCAGGATTCCTACCAACTACCAAGTCAGTCCCCCTGTGCCCATCGACAGTGCCATCAGGATCGAGGATCGACCCGGCATGACTGTCTACTCACTGTGGGTTTCTCCATGCAGTCTTCACCTCACTTTGTTCTTTAATTCTTTACGACACAAAATGTATTTAATAATCATCAATTATTTGATCACTTATCCTCTTTCTCTCTCCTTTCCTATCCACCTACCCTTTCTTTTCACAGGCAGTTTGGTGGCTTCGCAGGGGAGACTGAGTACCGTGCAGAGGCCTCTCGCCTAACCAAAACTCTTGGTGAGACTGCCCCATTTCAGCGGAAACAGTACTTCTGCTGCACCTACGACCCACCAATGAAACCCTACGGCCGACGCAACGAGGTGTGGTTCCTACAGGAGGAGCCATAAGGGAAGCATTAAGACCGACTCTTAATAATAAACTAGTCACTTCCTCTCCTTTATCTTCACTGATCACTCCACATCTTGATCTTCATCTCCAAAAAATAGGATATGTGAAAATAATATGACAACAACAGGGGATTTGTTTTCAGATCAGTGCAAATTAAGGAGAGGTGATGCAAAGAAGTGTATTAGACTATTGAAAGGTCATAAAGGGGAGGGATGGGCAGCAGGCTACACAGTTACTGGTCCAAAGTAGTGCAATAGTACGGTACCATTATCAGTAACTGGATATTAAGTGGCCTGGGGTAGGAGCCACTAACCACAAAGTACCGCTGTGTGTTATAGGTGGTACATCATTAAGTTCTTATTTTGTACACCCAGGGGTTGACACTCCCCTTAAAACATGCTTCATAGTGCTTGGAAGAAAAGCACATTAAATCAGACTGTACACATATCACTATTCAGCAGTCTAATTAAAATTGCTTCACTTCACACACCATAAAAACAAAATGACAGTTAAGTATTCAATAAGTCATTAAATTAAGTTTTAAAATGCACAATTCCTTTTCCCAAGGGAGGGAATTGGAAATAAACTAGGAATTAAGCCATAGAGTAGTGATAGTAAAATGTTTTCCTTAGTATGAATTAGTTGGTGGGGAGGGTATGAAGGAGAAATATATTAGTCATTCCTTAAGTGTTATCATTTGAGATGTCTAATCCTTCTGTGATGATGACATGAAAACTTTAAGACAGCAGTTGTGTGTAGTGAATGTTTTGGTGTGCTTGTATTTGGAGTCTATGAATTGTAATGTTATGATTCTTGAAACTGTATTTTGAAATACCTCTGTATGGTGTGTGATTTTCTGTGAAAATATGGAGTGACGATATCATCAGGATTTGATAGCGTTTCATATCATATTTATTCAAGATATTACTAATACGATTTTTTGGTGCAAAACTGACGTTTTCTTTTTTTAGTTCTATACAAAAGAATGCTTAAAGTACTGGTACACCACTGTTTTGGATAGGTTTTACATAAACATTTATTTATTATTAGATTTTGAATCAATATGAAGAACTCAAAAGAAGGAATTAGGGTTTACAAACAAGATATTTCAGACATTTGATAAATTTAAGCAGATACTTAAAACCAACCAAACCTATAACCTAAAACTAGTACAACATGTCCTCACTATGCACTAAAATAGCAATTATATGGTTTGTTAGTCACTACAACCCAGTTTAAACAGGAATAAATTAGTGGTTTTCACAGGTTAATTCGTCACAACTGCAAGAAAGCACTGTGTAGCAGGCTAGCGGCTAAATAAATACATGGCCTAGTAACCCCACACTTGTGTAATTGCACAGAGAGTAGGGTTTTGGTTTCAGCCGGGCTTTGCATTCATCGATACAATATACAGGGTTCGACTAGGACATGGGTTATTCATGTTGACCAGTTATCATCTCTAGGCTCAACAAGTTATTTGTGAGATCTAGGAACATTGCACATTACCAATAATCTCACATACGTAGAGGTACATGTCAGTGCTCCATCCAATTGCCATATTCAAACAACATGTACTTCCTTTAATAAAAAGCCAGAAATAATCTAGAAAGGTATGGTGTACATTGAGAGCACTGGGAACTTCAGCTTTCATTCAAGGCTCCCTGGAACAAACTTAAACCACGCACCAACACAATGGAAACACTTACTGTGAACGTGAATGTAAAAATACTTTACAATACTAGTAGGAATAGAAATTGTCGTTTTGTTAATAAGCATCATTTTAATCGAAAATTGTTATAAAATGTATTTTGGTAATAAACCTCTGGATTTAAAAAATGCTGTAAATATTTAATGCCTATACATTCCCCATACTGCCCATCACATGTTCCTCAACAGGGCAGTTAGAAACCCTTTCCTATGTACAGGACAGTTCCACATTCTAACAGACTGAGGGAGAGAGAGCCGACCATGATAACTGAAAAGATTGAATACTTATCCGTTACGTGAATAACCATTTACTTGGCAATTGACAAAATAAACTGAGTGGGAGGGGGTGAAATGAAGCTTTACTCATGATTAAAAGGAAACATTCATCATTTGAAAATGTCCCAACATTGTTGTGCCTCAAAATTACTTGTGTGAATTGCCAGAAAATAATCTTGCCTTTTTGTCAATGTTGTACTTTATATTTTCCTTTCCAGTCTAATAATTATCATCCGATTAATAATTTGCCATTGCATTTATTAGGGGATGATGGTTATTGAGCTTTAGTTGTTCTTCTTCTCTGGATAGCCTGGGTAAGGAGCAGGAGGGGCAGAAGGTGCATATGGAGGAGGCTGTTCCTATGTGGGAATAAACAGTGATAGAATATCTTCAAAACGCTGAACTAAAAACATCAACATAGCATAAAGTGCATGCACTGAATGTACATGGAGAGAATAACAGGTCCCTTACCATGGGCATGTAGACATTGTGGGGGTTGTTGGGGTTGAAATAGGCGCTGCCGGCTGCCTCTGCTGCCTTGGCATTACCTGAGGATCAGGGAGAGACAGAGAAATGAGGGGAGAATAATGCACATGTATAGTAACTGATACAGAAGCACATGCTACTACAACTGTAGAGTAGGAGAGACAATGGAGCACACTTAGCACAGTATATTGCAGCAGGATACTCGTGACAAGACATCTTCCGGACTGAATGATGCACACTTCCAACACTTTCAATTCTCCAAAACCCACAAATAAACACACAACTGATATGTAAATGAGGAGTACTGAGTTCAGGCCAACTGGGTTGTTTCATGGGGTAAGGGAGACTAGGGGTGAGAGGTATTTTGTTTGTTTCTCCTTTTTAATATGATGTGTACCGTTTACGACATCAGCACTCCTTTCTCAGTGCCATGCGTCATGTGCTTCATATTGAGGCAGACTGATGGCATCAGACAGATGCAGCGATGCAGACATACAGAGAGAGACAGGGAGACAAACCTGCAGGGAGAGCAGCCCAGTTTTGAGGGGGCCCAGGATAGGGGGGAGGTGGGGCCATGTAGGCAGGGGCAGATGGGTACATTCCTGCATCACAAGAGAGAATACCCAAAACAGCCTTGGGGACACATCTTTACTTGAAGTAGTTATAAATATTGATACCAATCAATAAAATTCATACACTCATAACAATGGAGGCATTATCCAAAATATTTCTGTATTTAAGTGCTAGGCAATCTCTAATGTAAACTTCAATCTGCTAGCATCACACATTTGATTCTCAATTATTATGAACCAAACCTGCATAACATACAAACAGTTTTATAGCGATGATAAAGTTCTTTAAACCTGCGGCTGCCATAGGGTAGGGATAGCCCATGTTGCCTGGGGGAGCCTGGTAGAAACCATTCTGCTGGGGTGGGGATTCATACGGGTAGTTCTGAGGAACAGGTGGTGGGCCGTAGCCATTCATCACTCCAGGAGAGGGATAGCCAAAGGAGGCACCTCCGTTTTGAGCAGGAGGGGCACGAGATGCTAAAACAAAGTTGAGGGTTAATCTTAAAATACAGACTGAACTAAAAGAGTAACATGTATAACAAATATGTAGCCTAACAAATATAACAAACTTTGACTGCATTACCAGGAAATTCTTTAGTGATGTACATGTTAAATGAATTATTTAAATTGTACAATATAAACTGAGTAAAGCAGATACTGTATGTTGAATGACAAATAGGCTCTGTACTGACAAACATGGCAGTCATGAAATTACTTACCATTTGTTGCCAGTTTGAAGAGGTGCTGACCTAACTCGATGGCCCCCCCACTGGAAAAAGACATCTTGAAGCTAGCCTGGCCTTCCCAGCCTCCTGAAACCAAAGAAAGTAGAGTCAAAACATTGATGAGCACTGTGTACTTGTCTTTGCATTAAATTACACGTCTGATATTGAATTATAATCAGTGCTTTGGAGGAGATGTCACACTTCAATTTCTACTGTTGCTGCTAAAAACTACTACTACTACTGCTAAAAACTACTACTACTGCTGCTGCTAAAAACTACTACTGCTGCTAAAAACTACTACTGCTGCTGCTGCTAAAAACTACTACTGCTGCTAAAAACTACTACTGCTGCTGCTGCTAAAAACTACTACTGCTGCTAAAAACTACTACTGCTGCTAAAAACTACTACTGCTGCTAAAAACTACTACTGCTGCTGCTGCTAAAAACTACTGCTGCTGCTGCTGCTAAAAACTACTACTGCTGCTGCTAAAAACTACTACTGCTGCTGCTAAAAACTACTACTGCTGCTGCTAAAAACAACTACTGCTGCTGCTAAAAACAACTACTGCTGCTGCTAAAAACAACTACTGCTGCTGCTAAAAACAACTACTGCTGCTGCTAAAAACTACTACTGCTGCTAAAAACTACTACTGCTGCTAAAAACTACTACTGCTGCTGCTGCTAAAAACTACTGCTGCTAAAAACTACTACTGCTGCTGCTAAAAACTACTACTGCTGCTGCTAAAAACTACTACTGCTGCTGCTAAAAACTACTACTGCTGCTGCTAAAAACTACTACTGCTGCTGCTAAAAACTACTACTGCTGCTGCTAAAAACTACTACTGCTGCTGCTGCTAAAAACTACTACTGCTGCTGCTGCTAAAAACTACTGCTGCTAAAAACTACTACTGCTGCTGCTAAAAACTACTACTGCTGCTGCTAAAAACAACTACTGCTGCTGCTAAAAACTACTACTGCTGCTGCTAAAAACTACTACTGCTGCTGCTAAAAACAACTACTGCTGCTGCTAAAAACAACTACTGCTGCTGCTAAAAACAACTACTGCTGCTGCTAAAAACTACTACTGCTGCTGCTAAAAACTACTACTGCTGCTGCTAAAAACTACTACTGCTGCTGCTAAAAACTACTACTGCTGCTGCTAAAAACGACTACTGCTGCTGCTAAAAACGACTACTGCTGCTGCTAAAAACGACTACTGCTGCTGCTAAAAACGACTACTGCTGCTGCTAAAAACGACTACTGCTGCTGCTAAAAACGACTACTGCTGCTGCTAAAAACGACTACTACTGCTGCTAAAAACTACTACTGCTGCTGCTAAAAACTACTACTGCTGCTGCTAAAAACTTTGACACATAAACATTGTAAGTAAAACGAGATTGTGGTTTACAGAGTGATGTCAGCCTCGGAAAATATCTGGCCTTGGCAAATCACACTTGCGTCATTGATTCACTTCTACATGTATTCCTAGGACACATCAGGCCATACCTGGGACTGAAGGCCATAAACACTTTGCATGCTCTACAGTTATTTCCTCATGATGGTGTTGAATGCTACAGGAGGACAACAAACTGCTGCCTACCCCCAGCTTCAGCAGACACTGTGCCCCTGATGTAATTGGCGGCGAAGACTGGCTGCTCAATGCTGCAGCCCTTCATCAGGTAGTACGGGAACATCACAGACCCCAGGCAGTCCTTGGCATTACTGGACACAAACACCAACTGAAACGAGGACAAACAGAGCAATGGTAGTCTTCCAGTTTGTGATACTGCAGACAGGATGGCGTGAGTGGTGGAACAGAAGAGTCGTATGTCTTTGTGAGTTTTTATTTGTAGTTCATTTTTTACCCCCTTTTCTCGATATCCAATTGGTAGTCAAAGTCTTGTCCCATCGCTGCAACTACCCTACGGACTCAGGAGAGGTGAAGGTCGAGAGCCATGCGTCCTCTGAAACACGACGCTGCCAAGCCACTGCTTCTTGACACACTGCTCACTTAACCCGGAAGCCAGCCCGAACCAATGTGTCGGAGGAAACACCATCCAGGCTCCCAGCCCGCCACAAGGAGTCACTAGAGCGCAATGGGACAAGGACATTCCGGCCGGCCAAACCCTCCCCTAACCCAGATGACGCTAGGCCAATTGTGCGCCACATCATGGGTCTCCGGGTCGTAGCCGGCTGCGACACAGCCTGAGATTGAACCCGGGTCTGTAGAGGTGCCTCTAGCACTGCGATGCAGTGCCGTAGACCGCACCACTTGGGAAGCCCCCTTTTTGAGTTTTGATGTTGAGTCTTTTCCCAACAAAGTGATGTTAGGATATATAAGTTAGCCCGTAAAAACTTTTGTGCCAAATACATTACATTGTTACAGGTGTCAAGCTTATGGGCAGCAGTGTATAGGAGGGAGGTTCCTAGGTGTGAGAAGTGTGCAGAAGGGCATGAGACAAAGGAATGTGTAGCATTGGTGAAAGTAGTGGTATGTGTTAATTGTAGGGGTGCCCATGAGGCTGGAGATCAGAAATGTCCCGTAGAGGCAGGTTGAGGTTTCCAGGGTTAGAGTAGTGCAGAAGTTGTCATGTGCTGAGGCACTGAAGAAAGTAGAGGAAGATGGATCAAGGGGGAGGGATCCTGAGAGGAGTGGCTTGAGTAGTAGAACTGTACCAGTACAGCGGGATGTGTTTCAGTAAGATTGGATTTTTAGCATTTATAGCAATGGTTATCAACTGTACTGCAGGGATGGAACGTAAGTCATAGAGAATTGAGGTTGTGGTGGCAGCTGCAGAGATGTATTTGTTTTTTAGTGAGTGCAGGGTTAGATGGTAGGGTATTTGTAGATTTTTTTGTATTGATTTTTTAAAGCTAAGTATAAGGGAGTTATACTCCAGTCTAGTAGGCAATGCAACATTTATTGGATGCCAAACGCTATTAAACCTCATAGAAGAAAAAGGATTGTCTTCCAACAGGCACACAGGACCAGCATGGTCAGATAATAAACATACCCTGTATGGAGTGAGGTAAACAGTCCCTTTCTTGGTCCCCCTCAGCAGGTCTGTCTTGCTGGTGACATCACTGAAGGACAGCTCCACATTCTTGCATTCCCTCAACACACTAGTGGAGGATACATGTTCAGTTTAGGCATGTGTAGTGAATTTACTGATCAATAGGTATGGTATGTATGACAGGTCCTCCATAGGACAAATACTGTCGTAGAATCCTAGCAGAACCGAGTGTCAAGGGACATAGTGGGATTCTGTATGGTCTACATCATTTAACATAGGCCTACTATTGGCATTTCATATACTGGTTGGTTGGTTGGTTAAATCGGAAAACTTCCAGAATGTGCCAAATCTAACTATTATGAAAAGTTCTTTATTCGTATATTTCCTAAGTTCCTGTTACTTTATCAACTTCCTAAAACTCTGTCACAACGTTTACTTTAGACTCCGGTTGTAGTTGGGGCGGGCTCACTCTCTGTTGACTTTGCTGTGTCTACCTCCCTGGAAAACAAACTTATTTAGCTAGCTTACTCTTACACCTAGTTTGACTAAAGTAAGAAAATGTATCTAGCTAACGTTAGCTTTAATACGTTTCAAATGCGTAATGATGACTGACTGACTTAGTACTTAGGTAGCTTTTCCTGCCAGCAAGGCCAACAACAACGACGTTACTGACTGGTAGCTAGCTAAATTATTAAACTAGCTAACGACGTTATCACTACAAAATAGCGCTTGCTGAATAAATTTAAAAAAGCAACCCAAGTAGCTAACTGACATTGGCTAGACTTAATTAACACTAGGTACGGAAGCTATCTTGCTAGCTAGCTATTATTACCATAACAGCTAACGTTAACTTGCGAGTTAGCTAACTAAGCTACCTTTAGAAAGTGAGCTTCGTGGCGATTAATGATTCACTAACCTCTCGCCGTTGTTTATCAAAACTCCTCCGTTTTGAGAATGATTTCGATTTAAAGCCATGTTCAGATAGTCTAATGTACTCTTCGTCAGGTACAGCTACACACTGGAAATGAGAGGAATGCCCCAAAAACCTCAGTGTTACGTCACAGGGTCAGCTGTTTCATGTGCTGTGACTGCAATGTTCTGTTTGCCAACATTGTTTCCCATATTGTCAACAAGCCTTTGAATTGAGCTTGTCATATAATTCTAGTGTGTTGAGGTTAGGTGGGATATTTGAGATTGGTTTGGATGAAATAATACAGCATTGTGGTTGTGAAGAGAGCTGAGTAGGCCTAAGGAGAGTGAATGCTTTTCATATATGATTGATTATTGTTTAAATATCATCCATTATGTCATGTTTTTATAGAATGTGCTTCGAATTTGCCTCAGTCGTAGTCCAATACTAGAACATCTAAAGGGTGGCTATATATTCCAAATTGGATTATATAATTCTGCTTGTACAACCAACACATGTAATGGAAAAGTTAGTAGGCCAATTGTGTAATCAGTTTATGACTCATGAGTCATGACTTATGTATGGTCCAAAAAAAGGATGGAATACAGGAGAAAAAAAACTAAATGTGAATATATTTTCTCATCACTTAGTTTAACTATGTGTATATCATGTCCATTCCACTTTTAACTGACATGAGGCCTGTCTTGTCTCAGTGGGACAACTTTTAATTTAGCTGCAATTATGTAGATCACATGAATTTACAAGTAATCTTGCTCTATGATCTTCCTCAAATTGCTACATGCAAAAAGTAGACTTCCAAATGTTGTCCTATATAGCTATTTTTATCCTGTTCTGTGTCTGCATTACATGGGGGACAATACCATGCGTGGCCACAGTGACAGTAGGCCTACTGAACACAGTGTTTACAGCATAAAGATACAACGTTCTATTCCATTTTGTGGCTTCCAATATGTAGCAAAAAGATGGGCCTGGCTATGTAATACGATAAGATAGTTCTTTATTAATCCCCAAAAGGGCACATTTGATTGAACCAGCCAATACATAACACCACCAATAAATACACAATAAAACACAACAAAGGACACACTGACATTAAAAGCAGCACATCATCAATGAATATAAGTGCTCATGTTAAAAAGCCTCATAACATAGAATGGGTGGGTACAAGCAATCGGTACAAGCATTGCCATGGGGACTGAGAAATGAGCATGGTGACTGTGAGAGAAAAGAAGGGGATTGAGGTTGTTATGTAATAATTGCATTTACTGACCCTGAGGTGAAAATTAATTGCGTAGTATTGCATGCACAGTGCAAATGTGCCATACACTACCTTCACTTTACTTTGACCTTTTAATCAAGGGTGATATGTCCTCATTTTCCCTTGGACTCAACATAGAATTATAATGAAAGTCCACAATATAGCCAAACTTTTCCCCACAGTAGGCTATTAAAGAAAACAATTGGGTAAAAGTTGGAAGGATCCCTTAATAATACATCAAATGTATTCATAAAATAAAATGTTATCATTCATTCAGTCACGGATGTATCACATACAGCAGGCCAACTTACAGTCAGACTGTGATAATTGACTTAATCACCGGTAGGCTAACAATGTCCTGCCTCATCACTCTAATTACTGGTCTTACAAGACACGTTTCTTCACTACACAAATACCACGCAAAATATTACATTTGTCACAATTATATTGATAAATTGTGAATCATTCAACTAATTTAAACACAGCATAACCTGTAGCCTAACGATGCTACTTGTGATTTGTGTAATATTTGCATTCTTTGCGCCATATTACCGATGCCTTTCACCTCTCGTGCAGCAGAAAACCGCTCAAACTAGAGCACAAGATGCCCTGCCTCGAGTTACCTGCACCGTCCGACGAATACGCGCAGTTTTCGGTCAAGCGGTTCTTCACAACTTGCGTGTAAAAGGTAAATAGCCATTATATTTTAGCCCTCTGTATCTTCAGATTTGTTTGTTTTAATTAGAATGTATGGTATGCTGGTTGATCTCATTTTCCTCAGACAGGTCTGGAGTCAGTGTGCCTGTGCCAAAAGCCAAAGAACATTGTGGAGTGAGAAGGGGAGAGAAGAATGGTACTCTTTCTTTCCAGAGTCGATATGACAGTTGCTATACACAGGTTGAGGTATGGTCATGTATTTTTGATGTTCATTGCATTGAGAGGTCTTGGTCTGTGTGTAAACCTACTGATTGCCATATCAAACCACTTTGTTTTATCTTTAGGGTGACACAGTGGTTGTATCTTTGAGAGTCCAGCTGGATGCAGGGGATCAATGGTACAGGGTCAATATTAGCTGCCCCCTACTCAAGAAGATGGCCCAGAAACCCATCATCGGTCGCACCTGTGAGTTTATATAATTTCATAGGGAGTGAATTTTAGATGATTTATCCCACATAGTGATTACAGTACCATTTAGTACCACCTCTGTGAAAGTCATTCTTCCAATTTACTTTCCTTCAGCACGATCAGGAAAATGCAGCATCCATAGAGCTTTGCGTGTGGACTGTGGGCCCCAGGATGTCTCCAATGATGGCTGTCTCAAACTGGGATGCTGCTATGATGATCATGACTCAACTTGCTATTACAGAATGAACAGTAATGGAATTCGCTTTGTGTGTATTTTGTTCAATGGAGAACATGCTTCTGAAAGAAAGTATCAGCAGAGGGATAGTGACTGTCTTGGTGAGATTGGCGCATAGTGATTTCAGAGATTAAATGTCAAGAATAACTCCTTGTTTCTGTCTCCTCCTCTTGCTCTCAGCCTGTTCTCTGGATGGCCATTTTGTGTTCTCTGTGAAGGCGACAGACACTGACCCCCCACTCAACCCCAACAACCTTGCCATCAAAGGTCAGCCACAGTGCTCTCCTGTAGCTACCTCTGCAGATACAGCTGTCTTTAAAATCGGGGTGAGGGAGTGTGGCACAAAGATGATGGTGAGTCAGTAGGTCTAGTTTGCCTTCTGCCCTATTCTACAGTAGTATATTTCTGTCCTGAATACCTCTGGTAGTAGTATAATGCTGATTTTTCTTGTAATGTTGAATACTCTTAGGTATGCAAAAATACCTCGTTCCCCCTCTTATATTTACAGGTGAATGGGGATGTTGTAAGCTATGAGGTAGAGGTTGACGAACTGCATCCAAAGATTACAGGCAAACATTCTCCCTTCAGGTAGCTGAATTTGGACTACTTTACCATATCATGGCTTTAGCCAGAACCTAATTGCTTGAAACTACTATGGAGTAAATGTTTTGAATGAGACTTGGTTTGTAGTCTGCAGGTCCAGTGTCAATATGATGGGTCAGCTCTCCTCCACACTGATCTGTGGTCCTTAAACCCAACTAACCCTCCACCTGTGACTGCACTGGGGACTGTCAGAGTGCAGATGAGAATAGCCACAGGTACTGTAGTAAAACAATATGGTTTCCACAGACCAAGCAAGGGATGCCATATCCAATCACTGCAAGTATATGGCATCAAGAGTTGACACTTCACACACTGTTATACTGGTAGACCTCCATCATCCTGGCCCCTTTCTTTTTTCCAGATGAGTCCTTTACCTCTTTCCTCCCTGAGGACCAGCTGCCCCTGACCCTCTATCTGCATAAGCCTGTGTATGTGGAGGTGTCAATCACTCCACCCTCCCCTGACCCCAGTCTCTCCCTGCGTGTGCGTGACTGCTTTGCCTACCCTGCCTCCAGACACTCCGTATGGACACTACTCTATGATGGGTGAGAGGGAGGGAGACAAAAGTTTTCCTATACTGACTCAAGATTAATCACAGTGAATATGAAGACTGTCAATATTGGTTTAGTAGTCTCACCCCCTTCCTTCTCCCTGACAGCTGTCCTAACCCTCTGGACAGCATGAGGAGTTCTGTCCCAGTGGACAGTCGGGGGAAGACAACTTCTCACTCCCAGGTCAGGAGGTTTGATGTCAAGACATTTTCCTTCTTGGACCCTGAGACGGGCAATCCCAGTGTGGAGGAGGTAAGGTCTATCTTAGTTATCTGAACATTTTGCTAATATATACTGAACAAAAATATAAACACAACATGTAAAGTGTTGGTCCCATGTTTCATGAGCTGAAATAAAAGATCCCAGAACTCTTCCATATACACAAAAAGCATTTCTCAATGTTGTGCATAAATTTGTTTACATCCCCTGTTAGTGAGCATTTCTCCTTTGCCAAGATAATCCAAAGGTGTGGCATATCAAGAAACTGATCAAACAGCATGATCATTACACAGGTCCACCTTGTTCTGGGGACAACAAAAGGCCACTTTAAAATGTGCAGTTTTGTGTCACAGATGTCTCCGGTTTTGAGAGAGCGTGCAATTGACATTCTGGCTGCAGGAAGGTCCACCACAGTTGTTGCCAGAGAATTTAATTTTTAATTTCTCCACCATAAGCCACCGCCTCCGTTGTTTTAGAGAATTTGGCAGTATGTCCATCCACTCACACAACCACATGTGTAACTACGCCAGCCCAGGACCTCCACATCCGGCTTCTTCACCTGCGGGATTGTCTGAGACCAGCCACCCGGACAGCTGATGAAATTGAGTATTTCTGTCTGTAATAAAGCTCTTCTGCGGGGAAAAATTATTTCTGAATGGCTGGGACTGGCTCCCAAGTGGTTGGGCCTATGTCCTCCCAGGCCCACCCATGGCTGCGCCCCTGCCCAATCATATGAAATCCATAGATTAGGGCCTAATTTATTTATTTCAATTGACTGATTTCCTTATATGAACTGTAAAATCGTTGAAATTGTTGCATGTTATGGTACATTTTTGTTCAGTATAAATTGTCAAAGATCTCTTGGTCCTCCATCTGCTGCAGTGTTTCCCAACCCTGGTCATCGATGACCCAACAGTACACATTTTCATTGTAGCCCTGACAAGCACACCTGATTCAACTAATCATCAAGCCCTCAATGAGTTGAATGAGGTGTGTTTGTCCAGGACTACAACAGAAATGTGTTCTGTTGGGGTACTGGAGGACCAGGGTTGGGGAAAAACACTGATTACTGAATCTTGTCTTTCAGGTGTACTTTTACTGCTGGGTGGAGATCTGCACAGAGGAAGAGTGTAAACAACACTGCTCCATCACCTGTGAGTTTCAGGTCCCTATGTATTACATTCACCCCAACACTGAATTGGGTTATTTCATACAATAGTCATGCTGTCTTATCCTCCTCCATCCAGCACCTGATGGTGAGAGGGAGAGGAGGGAGTCTGGGTCAGATCTAGTCTCCCAGTTAGTCTCATTTGGTCCTGTGCTGTTGGGTCAGAACGGTTCTGGACAGGAACAGAATCATAGTGATCATCTGAATATAGGTAAGCACATTCCAAATAAGGGAGAGTGGGGTAAGTTTAGCCTTTTTTAAATAATTTGTTTTATATAGTCAACATCACTCTGTCAAGGGAAATGTGTTCTTTCTAACATATCTACTTATTTCAGGATGTGTATCCCAGGAAATAATCAAATTAATTTAAGCGTTTTTAAAACATGACTCAACTACTCAGGGTCAAGCTACCTACACATTTTTGTACTGAATTAAATATTACCACCATCTTCTTAAAATCATGTCTATTTTTCCCCCAAACACAATCACAATTGATTTAGTCTTAATCAATTCAAGCATATTTAAACACAGGCTTAACACCTAACAAACATTGCACTTTTTTTTTTTACACTTAACATATACCAGCAATAATGCCTTGCATTATGTCTGGGAAGAACTCTTAAATTTGCTCACTTGCCGTTGGCTCAACTTACCCCAGGGCAAACATTTTTACTATATTAACCCAACCCACACAGCTACAAGGATGCACTTTCATGCTAGGTTTAGGACCACATGGAAGCTTATAGACTCCAACTGATGTATAGAACAAGCTTTAAAATGATCCACTTTGGTTTAGATTGAAACATCTAACTCAAATTCATTAGACTTTTTTGGACCTAACTTGATTACCTCTTTCCATGTGGTTTCTTCCTTCAGACTCCATGAAAGGACATCTTCCTAAATATTTGGTCATGTTTTTTTTTTTGTTGAAACAAGGGTGTCTCAACTTACTAACATTTTCTCTTGTTGGCCCTCAGCTTTTCAGGTGTCAATGTACTCTGTCATTGTCATCTGTACCTCAATCCTGTTCTTCCTCCTGTTCTCTTCATGGTCAATGAGTTGTCAAGTGGCAGAAGTGAAAGAAAATGATGTGGAAATGGAAACCAGAAACAACGAGACTGGCCTACAGGTTGAACAAGCCCAATAAAGCACCTATATGAACACTTAATTACAATTGGTATTTATTTCAACTACCTTTAAATACCTTCACTGGCCATGTGCATTCCAATGCATCCAGTTTGCATTTGACACTTTGGTAAAGGTCACGTAAACTGAGTGCATAGTGCTGCACCCGAAAAGTAAATATCAGATATTAAAGCCTCCTATCCTACAGCCCCAGAAAGAGCAGAATATAAGGGTGTTGGAAAACCTGAAGTGATCCTAAGGTATTGATTCACAACTTTTCAATCGAATACCAATCAAACTTGTAGACTCCATAAATTACTGTATCAGTGACAAACTATAAAAATGGATTTATTGACATCAATGGTGGGGAGAATCTCAGAAGAAACTGTTGATTCAGTAAGGTCGGAACTTCCTCTGTGCTCTTAGCAAAGCAATTCGCTGTTTGTCTTCCTCAAACTTTTTTCTCAGTTCAGCGATGTCTGAAAGAGAGAATAACCCTTTTCAAAATGCAGAGTGACTGAGTAATATGGACAAAGTTAGCAGTGAAGCCAGAATGACTGAACAAAAATGAAAGAATACTGATTTCACCACACATTGTGCTTCTGTTGTGATCAAATGACTGGAACCATAACTTACGTTCTTTCTGTGTGTTTCTGTGCTGCCAGGTGTAGAAGTTCATGAGCTCCTTCCGCTTCCTTTTTCTGCTCTCCTTCTGCAGAGCTTTCTGATTGGATACCTCACTGTGGGGGCGGGTCTTGGTCCCGCTTTTACCCCTGGTAACTTTTACCCATCCCTCCTCATCCTCCAGCTGCTCCTCAGCCTCCTCCTTTTGTCGCTCTGCCTCCTGGGTAAGAAACAAAGGACGTTAACAAATACCAAAATTAAGAGTTGAGATTGAGAGGGAGAATCTGACCTGTTCTTTTCTCGTATCGTAATCCTGCATGAAGGTGTCAACTGCCTCCTGTAGTTTGTCTGGCTGAGCAAATGACTGCTTGTACTGATGAATCCATTCTAAAGACAAAGAAACAAAGTGAGACAGAAGTGGAAGGCATGTTAAATATGGTATTAAATCTGGGTGAAATGTCTTTCCAATTTAATACATTCTGCCAACATTTAGAAAAGAAAGACCAAGCATCTAGAAGAGGACTATAAAGCTCACTCACTCTGTAGACCTGTCCACACAGGTCGCTGCTCTGTGGAAACAACCAATGGGACATCATGGGGATGGGACTTCACTGCTGTAATACTGATGGCCTTCTGAAACACGATGTAACCCACTCTGAACCTCTGTGGGGAATGGAAACAGAAAAGGCTCAATACTGAATGGGTGTCCATAAGCACTTCAATAATCAATCTGATCTAAACACAGCGCTTCGTTGTCCTGATTCAGGGCATACCTGTTTTTGTGCTGGTGTGAAATACTTGGCTAGTTTGGGTCCTGAGTGCTCAAAGGACCCTGGCTTCTCCCTCAGCTCCACAGACTGAACAGGACCAAACTGAGAGAAGAGCTCCTTTATGACACCCTGAAAGACAGCAGAAAGAGATTAGTACTTTTATACCTTATTTGGCCACAGACAGCTGTAGCACAAACATTTCATTTTTCTCTAGACTTGCTAATAGTACAACAACCACATGCACACTGATTGTTGTAAAGACTCAATTACCAAACGTACCTCAGAGCAATATGGAGGAATGTTAAGGACAAACAGTGTTCTGTCGAGGGGTCTTTGTGTGGTTTTCTCTGCTCGCACTCTGTGCTCTTTTACACATATTTTGTGCTGGGCAACAATGTCAGTACTGAACTGTAGAGAAAGCACTGAGAAGAGTGGTTAAGTCAAAAGACAGTCAAAACAGACATCTGTCTAGGCAGGTCCTAACACATTGTCTAGAACTCCAGGGAGACGCAGAGGTTACTAATGGCTTTAGCCTGAGAGTAAAACATAGTAGACAATCTTTGCTTAAGCTACATGATGTAGTCTTCGGGAATGCAGTCCAAATAATATCGACATCAAGTTGACCGATTTTAATCTTTAAACACCATAAGGCGTCAATAACCTCAAGACTCATGTGTTTACAAAGTTTGGTCTTGAAGCAAGCTTAAGTTCAGTGTTCGACATACGTTGTTAGCTAGCGTGGTTGAAACAATCAGATCATGAGCGAACTAACTAACCTCAAATTATATTTTTTGACACATTTTCCGTTTACGTGTGTTATCTTAGCAATGGTTACCCGTAAAACCTCCTGGAATAACACAAGTCTGGTTGGCATGTTTCGACCTGGACGGCGCCATCTTCTTTACGACCTTTCACACAGGAAGTGGAAATGGATTGGTTGTAGTCTAAATATGCTTCATACAAATCCCCCCCACCAAAAATGTTAATACTACTTTTTAGAGGCTCTAGCTGTCTATCACAGCGGTTCTCAAAGTGGGGCCCAGGTGTACTGCAGGGGTCCGCGGCCAGATCTCAACATATGTTTTACATTTCATTTTTTTAATGACTAACAGATTATACGACGGTTGGCCAAGGGATCTGTGAAATACATTTAACGTATGTACTAGAATGTATCTACAATTTATGTCCTTAACCCTGGGCAATATGGGCCTAGGGAGGCTCAGGGATATTGGTATTCACAGTACGCCACCATTTATGAATGTTTAAACTCAATTATATTCCCAAATTAAAGCTTTAAAACAGCAGTTTGTACTCTGCCTCATGGCAAAATGTGTAGAATTAAAGCTACAACAACAAAACGAAAACTGCTAAATTTTCTCTGATGTCAAGAGCAGGGTCTTTTAAATGCTTCTTCCCAGGGCCTGGGTTCACCCAGCAATGCACACACCTTGTAGGCCATTTAAAAAAATTGCGCTCGTGTTGTAATCTGTTTATAAGGGGGTCCCTGCTGAATTTGCTATCACAGAAAGGATCTCCAGCCCCAAAAGGTTTTGTGAACCCCAGTCTAGCAGACAGACCTAAAGACACAAATGCAAAATTATCAAAATTCTATTGCGAAATAAGGATATGAACCAATGATTTATATACACACACATCTTTATAAAGCAACATATTTATTGGCAGTAATTACCTTGTACATAGATCTGACCTCACTACCATATCTTCATGACTGACATAAAAGGCAGCTGTAAAAAGCAATTGTTGAACATAAGTTGAGCAAATTAGCATGACTTCTCTAAGCTGCACAAAAAGCAATAAAAAGTAAAATAACAGCCACAAATAAGCATAGAACCTGAAAGCCACAAAAAGAACAGCAAACCAAATACCACAACGAAATACAAGCATGTGTACAAGTCATTCTGAAATCAAAATGTATATTATGTCCAGTACAAGAACCACTGCTGCCTGTAGTTCATAGTACAAGTATCTTCATGAGTTCATGCATCAGGTCATAGTGAGACCATTGGTTGGGGGGGGGGGGGGGACTCCAACCAGCACAAAACATCTCATGATTCCAAGGGGGGGTGTTCAATGTGAACTATTTGAACAGTTGTAAAAGTGAACCATGTGATACAAAAAATACCCACAACTGTCCAGTTTATCCCCCCACCAAATTTGATTAAAACAATAAATGAACAAATCAGACTGCCTCACATTGGTCCGTTATGAGACATGCATCTATGTAATATGCCATGGCTACAAATGTTTTTCTTTCCTAAAAATCTGGACGACGGCATCAGTGTGTTAATTTTAGATGTTACAACCTGCCAATGATCTGTCAAAGTTATACAAATACAGTATCATGCTATTTGATCATGTCAGTAGATGTCTCTGTCAAACAGGAGGGTGGATGTATTTTTTGTTGTGTGGATGTACTAGAAAGTTATATCTTAATGCGGAAGGCTGTGCACTGTGAACCAGGAGACTCTGTGGTAGAGGGGGTCTGGACAGTAGATTTGAACAGGGCCTTGAGGATGGTCTGGGGATCCACCTCAGGTGTGGGCTGAGAGGAGGCTGGACGACCCCCGGGGCGAGACAAAGAGAGGGGCAGGCCTTCTTTCCTTCCACTGCCTGGAGTGTCACTGAGCCTCCTGTGAGAGAAAATTAGGTCCATGTAAGATTTTATATGATGCTGAAAGACAACGTGCATTGCAATTGGAAAGGAAGAAATCAGGCACATTGTGGACTACAATATAATACTGGAAAGTTTGATTTGCATGTAATGCAACCAAGGGGGCAGTGAGAAATATGAATATAACAGAGACTTACAAAAGAATGGGCTGGTCTGAAGTGATGACATTCCCCTGTATGTGAAGATTGCACTTCATGGGCTGGCCTTGGGAAGAGAATGAATAAAGATTTAAGAAAGTAAAACCAATGCCTTTTAAGATAACTATTCATCATCACCTGCCTCATTACCAGAGGCTGGTGCCCAAAAAACTCAATCAACCTTAAAATAAATGTTGCCCTTGCTGAAGGCCCTTACCATCCAGACAGCGGTTGTTGTATTTCCTGTAGGCGCTCACAGCATCCTCCTTCCTCACAAACACCACTTCAGCAATCCCTACCTTCACCAGCCTTGCTCGCTTCAAGGCACCGCACACACAGAACAGCTCCTGTGGACCGTCACAAGAACACAGGAAAAAGGTCAGTTGAATGTGATAAATGAGTCATGGCTGCATCGTAAGCAGGTCTGCAATTTACACACACAGCTAGAGAATCTAAAACAGCAGAGAACTGAACAGCATGAGGCACTTACCACTATGTCCTCTTCAGTGACACGGGGGTGCAGATTATTCACTGTTATCTTAGTCCCCTCCAGAGGACTGAAGGTAGGCTGAAGGGGTGCACCAAAACACTTTACAATCAAATACATATACAGCTCACACCAACACAACATGCCAATGGTAGGCGTTACGTTCATCTATCGTCAACGAGAAAGAAGTAGGTTGAATACTGATCCAGAGGATTGCTATGCTGCCAACTAGTGATGATAAAGGCCCAGTGCAGTCCAAAATGTGACTTTCCTGTGGTTTATATACATTTCCAAACTATTCCAACTAAGTTGGAATAATACTGTGAAAATTATAATGCCTTTTTAGTGTAGGAGACATTTGAAAAGACTCAGCCTGTTGAGGTGGGATGGAGTTTTGGCCTGCCTGGTGACCTCACTTTGCAGTATATTAGTCAATAGACATAAAGAGTTCCAAACCTCTCTGCCAATAACAGCTAGTTTTCAGTTTTCCCCTCCTCACTCAGACCACTCCCAGACAGTCCTAGCAAAATTGTACTGTTTGGAACTAATTTTACCGCTTGTTAAGAGCAGGGGTGGGCAAATCCAGTCCTCGGTGTCACACCTTTTCTCCATCCGTAACAAACAACTGATTAATCAAACTGCATTCTAAACTGAAGATCATGATTAGGTGATTATTGGAGTCAGGTGTGTTAGCTGGGGCAAAACTATGACACCAATCAGGACCCCAAAGAATGGAATTGCCCACCACTGGGTTAGAGAGATACTTCTGACAAGGAGGCCATTTATCTACTTCCCCAGAGTCAGATGAACTTGTGGATACCATTTGGATGTCTCTGTCCAGTATGAAGTTAGAGGTAGTTTTGCGAGCCAATGATAACTAGCATTAGCACAATAACTGGAAGTCAATTGGTATCTGCTAGCATCCCTACCAACACATTCCTATAGAGATGACCTTATGTAATCCAGTGCTCAAGTAGCTGGGTGAATGGACATGTGGATACTGACCTGTGGGGGTGGAGGAGGCTGGGAGCTGGTCTCCGCTGTGGGCCCTGACTGCCTGAGGGTCCTGGAGATGGGCTGTAAGGCGAGAGCAGAGGAGCGGGAGGCCCCTACACTAGGGTTGGGCCTTGTGGGTGCCACAGGCACTGGGGGACGAGGAGCAGTGTACGCATCGTTTTTGACTACTTTAGTGATGGGGGCTGACATAGTGAAAGGGCAGCCCAGGGTGCCAGGCTGTTGGAGAAAGAGAGGAAGCATTGAAACTTTTCAATTAATGAATGGAAAGTTTTGAGAGTGAGACACCAATACAGCCAGTGTGGCAGTATTAAAGGGATATTCGAGTTACATTGAATAATAAAGAATTACAGATAATTTAGGGAAAAGCAACAGAAAGAGAAAAGTTAAGAAAATCTAACAGTCTTCGCACCCGTGACTGTAGCATATGGTTGCCAGTAGTGGTCTTCATCTGTTTGCTAGGGATATCATCATCACCTGAGAAAGACTGAGCGAGAGATGGTAAGTTACTTACTCACATATGCATTGCAGTGGCGCATGACCAGGAGAAATCAACCAAATTCAGTTGATATACTCTAAAGCAAATTTGAATCAATTCTGCCATCTAACCTTCTGATTTTTATCTTTTCAAAAAATGCCCCTTACCTGGGAACCCCTGCTTGGCATGTTCATATGGATCCCACTTGACATCCCTACCGGCCTTTGCTGCTAAAAAAAAAAGTTTAATAAAATCATTATTCATAAGGTAAATTAATATATTTGACTCTAAAAGCATGCTACCAATAACCAAATAGAAAATAAGCCTAGTTGAATTTTAAACTAATTTCCAATTAACTTTAGCTATCAACTATGTTTGGAGTGAGGCTATGCTTTACCACTAAACTATGCAAGAATTAGCATTTTCTCTTATCCGTGCACATCTTGAGTGACAAGTGGGCCAATTCTGTCTAGTAGCTAAGCCTGGATAATATTAGAGAAGATCCTGGACCTGTGGTTACTGTCACTTTGGAGCCAACTGTCAGCCTGATCACTTACCTGGATGGTTTTGGTGATCTTCATGGGTGCCGCCATTCCTTGGCTTGGTGGAGCTCCAATGCTCCTCTTGAGGCTCAGCCTATCACGAGCATCCATCATCCTCTTAGGTGCACCCCCCAGCTGTGGCGTAACCCCAGCTCTACTGTTCATTCCTTGTAGGTTGGGGGTAAACTGCCTGGCATTTGCACCGGCAATGTCGTTGGTAGTGTGTATCTGTATCTGCTGCACATGTGTCTGTAGCTGTGCTGCTGGTATCTGCTGTAAACTCTGTGGGGTAACATTAAATGTATTCTGTCCTCCTTTCCGTGAGTTGATCATCTGTCGGGCATCCTGGACCCCACCTGCTCCTCCACGGATTCGAAAGCGGGCATCTTTCTGGCCAAGTTTCTCTCTGGCATCCTTCACTTGAAAAGCTGGAGGAAGCGAGAGCAGAACAAGAGTGAGCAGAAGGCAAGAACCAATTCCAATGTCTGATCTGATTTGCCCCAGCTAACACACCTTAAGAATGCTTAACAGAACGTAATGTAGTCCAACAGCAAAATGTGTAGTTTGAAACAGATTATTTTGTAATGGGGCTTAGGTAAGAGACATCCAGATGAGGCATATACATAGATGTCTTGAGTCTCAATAAGCATTTTTCAACAGGGCAACAGGCAGGTCCTCACAAAAAATACCTGCTTCAACTCTGGCAAAATGTATTATTTCACCCATTACCTTGAGCATTGCTCCAAAAGAAGTTCAGAATTAAATAATTGTTTGAGTTCCAACAAAGTAATTCCATTGAATATTTGATACTACTGAAAATGTATCCAGGTCTGTTTTTTTGGTTACCGGTTCCCCCTCCTCCACCAAGTCTCTGTCTGACATCCGTCATCCCAATTTTCTGTCGAGCATCAAAGGTCCTCCCGACCCCTCCTGCACCCCTGCCGAACATAGGCCTGAAAGACAAGAGGTCGACATTGGTAGTCAACTAGTTGTAGCCTAATCCTACATGATCTAATATCCACATTTAGCGCGTATAAGACCAGCTATATTATTTGATTTTGCCCTACATTCAGTATGGCTCTCTTAGGTATACTCAAAGCAAAATAAAAAATCAAATAGTATAACGTCAGCTGTTCTGATATGCGCTCCTTGTGTTTTCCAAAATGTGAATATTAGATCATGGACGACTAGGCTACAACTAGTTGACTACATATGGCTCTAGATAGAGGTTCTACAAGACTGCCTCGCGCTCTGTACCATATCTATAGGTATACTAACTAGCTAGCTATACGTTTTCGCGTGTGTAACCATTGTTAGTTTATAGCTAACTACCTAACGTACATTCCAGCGACCTGTTAACCTTATTCGGTTCTTTTTTGGTCGATAGCTAACTTACCGTCATCAAATGCTGATAAAACATTATTTTTTACCTTGTTAGCTAACTAGTTAAACGGAGCCCTGATAAATAGCTAGCTGTGCGTATTTGGCTCGTTGAAATTAGGGAAATCAGTGTCTGCAGTGAAACGATATAGTAGCTACATGATTGTAGCTAATCCAACGGCGAGTACAGGCCTTGAACAGGACCGCTAAGGAATTGAAATAGCCTAGGCTTTCTGGAATTATTATTTTTTTCATTACGTTGAATGATACAACTCAAGGTATACCGTTCATAAATTGCATTCAAACTCATAAATAGCTAAATTAATACATTTTAACTGTTTCTTTGTTGTTGAAACCGCGTCGACGTATCACTTCGTCCAAAGAAATATCTTCCATCTTCTTTGACTCAAGCGCGTGAATGATCGTAACTGGACGGAGAAAAACTAGAAGAGACTATGGAAGGCAAGTTGGATCAAAAATGGCGAACTCAATAAAATATTTATTCGAGAGCTCCTTGAAAAACTACATTGTTGAATTCAATTGTGTGTGTGTGTGTGTGTGTGTGTGTGTATATATATATATATATATTGTTTGAAATACCAATACAGATCTGTTTAACTCTTACATTTGTTTAGCAAGATCTAAAAACCAGAGTGTATTATTTTAAGAGAAATTCATATTTTTTTGGTTTTAAAGGCCTATTAGGTTATGTGAAGTGTCAATGATCACATCAATGCCATTGGTCATCAATTAACAAAAGATTATACTTGTAACATAAAACAAACAAATATAAATCAATTACACAGCCTTAGAGACCTCTGGTATCGATTGCTCTTCACGAAGTAAAAAAAAAAAAATGCGGGGGTAAATGAAATGTTTTATCTTTCCCATCAACCTTTGCGCTCAAAATCACTTGAAACCAGTGTAAGTAAGTAAAATCTCGAAGAAAAGCTATATTTTACCTGATTAAATGGAGGAATGAAAATGTACAATTATATATCACATAATGCGCTCAGAAAATAAAATGCAGCTGTAGGTTTATACTTTTGAAGTGAACGTCAATGGTAAACACCATGAGTGTAATAGTCTGCATATAGAGGTAACTAATGCCCTCGACCATCGATTGGTTATGCCTTAAACTGATGAGTAAGGAAAATAACGACGCGGGGTGACGCCCGTGTCCTCGCCTAGATTTGCGAGATCAATTTTTGAACGGGTACAGGTCCGCCTGTTTAGGTGACTCGCCTACTTTGTGAGATGCCTTGCGGGACATGGATCTGCCCCGACCTCTCATGTAAAATATAAACCCCTTTTTAATTTATTTATTTTTATTTTACCTTTATTTAACCAGGTAGGCAAGTTGAGAACAATTTCTCATTTACAATTGCGACCTGGCCAAGATAAAGCAAAGCAGTTCAAATCAAATTTTATTTGTCACATACACATGGTTAGCAGATGTTAATGCGAGTGTAGCGAAATGCTTGTGCTTCTAGTTCCGACAATGCAGTAATAACCAACAAGTAATCTAACTAACAATTCCAAAACCACTATCTTATACACAGTGTAAGGGGATAAAGAATATGTACATAAGGATATATGAATGAGTGATGGTACAGCATAGGCAAGATAGGCAAGAGGCAAGATACAGTAGATGATATCGAGTACAGTATATACATATGAGATGAGTATGTAAACAAAGTGGCCTCGTGACTAGTGATACATGTATTACATAAGGATGCAGTCGATGATATAGAGTACAGTATATACGTATGCATATGAGATGAATAATGTAGGGTAAGTAAGTAACATTATATAAGGTAGCATTGTTTAAAGTGGCTAGTGATATATTTACATCATTTCCTATCAATTCCCATTATTAAAGTGGCTGGAGTTGAGTCAGTGTCATTGTCAGTGTGTTGGCAGCAGCCACTCAATGTTAGTGGTGGCTGTTTAACAGTCTGATGGCCTTGAGATAGAAGCTGTTTTTCAGTCTCTCGGTCCCAGCTTTGATGCACCTGTACTGACCTCGCCTTCTGGATGATAGCGGGGTGAACAGGCAGTGGCTCGGGTGGTTGATGTCCTTGATGATCTTTATGGCCTTCCTGTAACATCGGGTGGTGTAGGTGTCCTGGAGGGCAGGTAGTTTGCCCCCGGTGATGCGTTGTGCAGACCTCACTACCCTCTGGAGAGCCTTACGGTTGAGGGCGGAGCAGTTGCCGTACCAGGCGGTGATACAGCCCGACAGGATGCTCTCGATTGTGCATCTGTAGAAGTTTGTGAGTGCTTTTGGTGACAAGCCGAATTTCTTCAGCCTCCTGAGGTTGAAGAGGCGCTGCTGCGCCTTCTTCACGATGCTGTCTGTGTGAGTGGACCAATTTCGACAGATACAACGACACAGAGTTACACATGGAGTAAAACAAACATACAGTCAATAATACAGTATAAACAAGTCTATATACAATGTGAGCAAATGAGGTGAGAAGGGAGGTAAAGGCAAAAAAGGCCATGGTGGCAAAGTAAATACAATATAGCAAGTAAAACACTGGAATGGTAGTTTTGCAATGGAAGAATGTGCAAAGTAGAAATAAAAATAATGGGGTGCAAAGGAGCAAAATAAATAAATAAATAAAAATTAAATACAGTTGGGAAAGAGGTAGTTGTTTGGGCTAAATTATAGGTGGGCTATGTACAGGTGCAGTAATCTGTGAGCTGCTCTGACAGTTGGTGCTTAAAGCTAGTGAGGGAGATAAGTGTTTCCAGTTTCAGAGATTTTTGTAGTTCGTTGTTTGTAGTTTCGGGATACTACTGATACAAGGTTACACAGAACCAGAATGGAATTATATTTTCCATGATTGTAACGTACTAAAAATAGAACGTCTATAATAGTACTTACTGCACCTTCTACAAAACATTTTTCAACATAAAGAAAATCTCTGCCTTCTATTTCTCTAACCACGTTCCATCAGCAGATTTATGCGGATAATGTCATACTGTATTAAAAACATTTTTAGACCGAGTAGGCACATTTGCTATTGAACAAAATAGTTTTTGTGACAATTATCGGCAGTTGAAAATGCGACGAAAACACATTGAATTTGAACTGTTAAAATCGAATGTTGTGTGCAGCACGTCATCACGCAGTGATTTTGATGTTCAACAAGTCAGTTTAGTGGAAACATACCGCTGGTGAGAAAATGATCATATTTTTTTTGCTGATTTGGGAATATATGCATCTGTTGCCACTTGGTTGGAAACCTAGCTAATAACCATGTTTCCACCCACGGTTTTTAGATGAGTATAGTCATATCCTATGAAAAAAATCCAAAAGTTGTAATGGAAACAGGACGTTTCGGTACAATTATATAAATGCAGACAGGTAATATGTTCCTCTCTACATGGTAGGGTCCTTTTTTGTTGGTAAAATGAATGATGGGTAACATGGTTGTGGAAATATTCGCAAATATTGATCTAGTAACCATCATATCAAACTAAATTTGGGAGTCACACGAAGATGACGTGATGGGTACCCCTCCCACTACGATTTGAGAAACCATGCAGTTTATTAGGCTACAGATGAAATCATTTATGATGAATTTCACAGGGTGGTGAAAGTGCGCGGTGATTATTGATGCTCCTTTTCAATAAATATTAAAATACGTCATCACGCCCAGATTTGTATCAGCAACAAGTCCGTTTCTTGGAAACACCACTGGTGGGAAAATGCGCATATTTTCTTTATACGTATACTTAAATATTCACTTTAAAATCTGTTGTCGATGGAAACCTACTAGTTATTGACCATAAATTGTTTCCGGAATTTCCACCAAAACCCGAGTGCATTTAACTTTGTGCCACGAGGTGGCAGTATTGTATATATATTTACAAAAAAAATGGTAGGCCACACAAAAAGGTAAAAATACTGTAAAACCAAAATGTCTCAATACAGTTATAGAAGCATACAGAGCTGTGTGTGTGTGTGTGTGTGTCGGTGACGGTGACGGTGTCAAGGACATGATATAGTAGATGATTTTTAACTGATCATTATTTGTCATATAATTTCCTTCCTGACCATGTGTGAGCATGACTAAGTATGATGCCTTGTATTTGTGTCCCATATCTGTATTTTCTCAATCCATCCTACTGTCACTACCAGACCTACCACAGCCAAGTGGTAAAACATCTTCCCATGCAGAGCTGGACACAGGCAAAATCAGATGAATCAATGTGAAAGGTCTCTCATGTGGTGAAATATAATTTCAACCACAAAAATTGTATTTTGTAGCCTCCTTTCCAGTCCGTAATGAAACAAGGTTCCATTAATGCACCATGAAAGTCAGTAAAACTGTTAATTATGTTTGTTTATCAGTCATTTTATGGAGGGGTATTAACCAGAGGCGGTATAGATTCTAACCATCTCTGGTACTAATAACCACTAAAGAGCAGTAGAGATGCGTGAGTAAAATCACTGGGAAAGCCAAGCCAGAAAAAACGACAACATACACCAGTTGAAAAAAGTATGTGGACACCTGCTTGTCGAACATATCATTCTAAAATCATGGGCATTAATGTGGAGTTGGTCCCCTTTGGCACAGCGGTCTAAGGCACTGCATCTCGGTATTTAAGGCGTCACTATAGACACCCTGGTTTGATTCCAGGCTGTATCACAACCGGCCGTGATTGGGAGTCCCATAGGGCGGGGCACAATTGGCCCAGCGTTGTCCCGGTTTTGGCTGGTGTAGGCGGTTATTGTAAATAAGAATTTGTTCTTAACTGACTTGCCTAATTAAATAAAGGTTAAATAAAAAAATAACAGCCCACTGTTCAGAGAAGGCTTTCCACTAGATAGTGGAACATTGATGTGGGGACTTGCTTCCTTTCAGCCACTAGAGCATTAGGCCTGGCTCTCAGTCAACATTACAATTCATCCCAAAGGTGTTCGATGGTATTCAGGTCAGGGCTCTGTGCAGGCAATTCAAGTTCTTCCACACCAATCTCAACAAACCATCTGTATGGACCTCACTTTGTGCAAAGGGGCATAGTCATGCTGAAACAGGAAAAGACCATCACAAAACTGTTACCACAAAGTTGGAAGCACAGAATCGTCTAGAATGTCATTGTATGCTGTAGTGTTAAGATTTCCCTCCACTGGAACTAAGGGACTAGCCCGAACCATGAAAACAGCCCCAGACCATTATTCCTCCTCCTCCAAACTTTACAGTTGGCACTATGCTTTGAGGCAGGTAGCGTTCTCCTGGCATCCGCCAAATCCAGATTTGTCCATCCTTCTGCCAGATGGTGAAGTGTGATTCATCACTCCAGAGAATGCTTTTCCACTGCTCCAGAGTCCAATGGCGGCGAGCTTTACACCACTCCAGTTGCTCGGCCATGGAAAACCCATTTCATCAAACTCCTGGATTACAGTTCTTGTGCTGATGTTGCTTCCAGTGGCAGTTTGGAACTTGGTAGTGAGTGTTGCAACCGAGGACAGACCATTTTACACGCTACACACTTCAGCACTAAGCAGTTTTATGAGCTTGTGTTGCCTACCACTTTGCGGCTGAGCCGCTGTTGCTCCTAGACGTTTCCACTTCACAATAACAGCACTTACAGTTGACCGGGGCAGCTCTAGCAGGGCAGAAATTTCACAAACCGACTTGTTGGAAACAGGCATCCTATGACGGTGCCACGTTGAAAGTCACTGAGCTCTTCAGTAAGGCCACCACTGCCAATGTTTGTCTATGGAGATTGCATGGCGGTGTGCTTGATTTTATACACCTGTCAGCAATGAGTGTGGCTGAATCAATAAATTCCAATCATTTGAAGGGGTGTCCACATACCTTTGTATATATAGTGTATGCGTTGTTTGTTCTTTAACTTGTAAGTTCATATGCATTGTGCTGGGATGTATGCCTAAGGCAGAGACAATAAGAAGACACAGTGGCAGAATAAATTCAACCACTCCTTTGTTTCATCACAAAACCGGAGAGTAATCTCTGTCCTGTAAAGTCCACAAAGCATATTGCATGTAGCAATCAGTTTCATGACCTACAGCATGGTGAAGAAAGTAATGTTTCCGACATTTTCGGACTACTAAACAACTATTGATTTAGTAACACAGAGAGTTACTGCAAGTCGCAATGAAAACAGGAGCTGCCTCCACTATTTCAGCACCATTTCAACTTCGACATTTCAACACCATCAAATCACCTATGCTAAGTCTAATAAAGGGGCAACTAAAATATAGCAAAAACAATTTAGTCCAATCAATGTAAATTAAATATGATGTGGCTGTCCATGGTTCTGATTTGTATGTGTGTTTGTGCGTTCATGCAAGAAGAAAAAAACATGTTGACTCACCTAAACTGGCTTCCCTTGACACCTTTTTGGAGTTTCTCAGCGCTGATTGGCTATTATTTTATTAGATTTTTTTAATCAAGGGGGACAAAATGCTCGCTCGCTGGCTTCCCTTGCATTCAATACTACCAGCGGTAGAAATGTCATACCCTTTATGACCAGACCGCATGAGATAGGTGGCCTACACATACAGATAAAGAGGGGCGCTGTTTTGCTTTCTCGGATACTTTCTCCGGTGAGATACGGTTCAGCCTCTTGCGCATTGAAAGAAAATTATGAAAACACAGAGAGACGGAAAATACATACATTTCTTTATTGGTACATTTTTATGGGGGAAGCCTGGCTTCCCTTGGCATCCATGAACACACCCAACTGCTAAATAGCATCTACTGACTTAGCTTCTTCCTCTCTGCGACTATGTTTGGTAAGAAAAAACGTTGTATCCCAGAATGCACTCGCTTACAGTCCCGAAACGTCCACACAGTCTGGCACACACACACAACAGTTATTTGGCGCCTCCGTCGGATGAGAGGATAAATCCTGTAGCACAGCGCCGTTACAATTTGCAATGGCTGCAGCTTTGTCCCGTGCTCTCAAATTGCCTGGTAAGAGACGCGTTGCAATTATTTGTGAAATAGATATGATTGATTAGGTGAAAAGGATGTTGTGTAGTCTTTGTACCAGTCGTGTCTCATTGTTGTTTTGGTGTCATTCTGTTAGCTCATGTGAGCTAGCTAGAACAGCCAGCCAGCTAGCCACAGTAATGTTGATTGCAATAACACAAAATCAGGTTTTTATTTGTTTAATGACAGTCCAGAATTGAGAGGTGAAAATCGACACTTATTTTCAATGTTTGATATTTTGTTTCTTTTCAAGCTTTAATAGAAAACCATTGCATCATTCACAATCCTATGTGCCGCACTAGCTAGCTACTGTACAGTACAGTAAGGTGCCTCATCGAAGTCGCTTGATTGCTCAGTGCTCACTGTCAAAATACTGTTATAACATATTTAGCTACTTGCTTAAATCTCGTGTTCAACAAATAACTACATATAAGGCCATGTAATGGGGGTCCTTCATTTAACTTGGCAATTATTGTCATGCCAAACAATGAGCAATAGAGTCGGCAAGGGTACAACAGGTCTGGGACCAGGGTAGGACATAATTCATTTGGTGTTAAAATAAACTATATTTGAGTAACTTCCCGGGCCTTTTGGGATGCCTATCGTTCTATCAGGCACCACCATGCTCTATCAGATCATTCTAGTTTCACCTGGGCTTTGTTTCCCGAACAGATCTGTAGACCCCTGTCCTGCAGTCAAATGACCAAATCGAGCTCTAGTGGCCTCAAGGGTGGAATGTTATTAATATTTGTCAGAATATCATAATTAATAAACATTATCCAGTGTTTCTATGTCATATGGTTTTGTTATATTTCATTCTTCTGTGATCTATATTAAGTGTAATATTGGGATGCAAACTCAAAATGTAATACATTTCAACTCTATATCTGACATGTACAGGTGTCTTCATTTTTTAAAGCCCATAACCATGTGTGTGAAGTGTCTACATTTGTTTCAACGTAGATTTGTTTAAGACTAACAAGAAACAACTCTGTAACCCTGATTTAGTCCACTGCAGTAAAAGGTTAACCGTGTGTGTCTTTGTGTGTATGTCCCTCACAGGGAAGAAGGGCTCGGAGCTTGGAGAGTATGACCCCCTCACTCAGGCCGACAGTGAGGACGAGAGCGAGGAGGACGACCTGGTCCTCAACTATCCCCACAATGGCCTGGGGAGGGGCAACTGCATGGGTACAGGTACCTCAGAGCTGAGAGGGAGCAGAACAGGGAGGCTCGTAGGGGATGAAGATGAGGCAGAGGAGGACGATGATGAGTGGAGAGAACGGCTCCCTGGAAAAAAGAGGCAGGAGAGAGCGGAGAAGGGCATGCAGTACTGGAGCCAGAGGGAGACAAACAGGGATGAGGGAGTAGAGGATGGAGGGGGGCTTGGGGCCTCTGGTGGCCCTGGATTGGGTGTCAGTGCCAGTGCTGACCCGGACGGGAAGAAGGCTAAGGTGAGGGGAGCCATCCGGGCAGCGTTTTTCCTGGTGCCTCTGGTCTGTGCCATGCTGGTGGTGCTGCTGTGTGCCTTTCTGGTGCCTTGTCAGCATGGGGAACTGGACAAACGGCCACAGTGGGAGAAAGAGCTGGGTGATCATGTGGGAGGTGAGTGAGGAGTCTAATGTATAAACAATACACATGAAACAGACTACAGTCTACCCATATGTTGC
The DNA here is from genome assembly GCF_002021735.2 of Oncorhynchus kisutch. Lineage (NCBI taxonomy): Eukaryota > Metazoa > Chordata > Actinopteri > Salmoniformes > Salmonidae > Oncorhynchus > Oncorhynchus kisutch. The sequence continues at coordinate 76,035,735 of NC_034179.2, read as the reverse complement.
TGGTTGCTGATACCAATACACCTCTCCCTCACAGCAGAGAAAGAGAACTACAGGTCAGGTCCAACTGGTCAGACGGAGTACACTAGTGCTTTAGATTAAGATAAGCACACAGTCAACATTACAATAAAGTCAACTGTATGAGAAAGCAGTTGAGAACACAAAACTCAGATTTAGCTGACTGTCTTTGTCAGGGGGTGGATATTACACAGTCTGGATTACTATGATTACACATTACCGTGATTATTATAATAGCATGTTAGCAAAGCAACCGCAGGTCTAGTTTAGTAAATAGTAGTTACAAACCGTTCCTTTCTGTAACAGTGGTTTTCTTCTTCTTCAGGTGTTACCCCACCTCCTCTTGCACTGTGGGATGTTGACAATGACTCAGTTGAGGATGTGCTAATAGGAGTCACTCAAAAGAGCAACCATACCCATCTCTCCAGTTCTGCGGGGAACAACAAAGGTATCTATGGAAACAGCAAGGGACATTGTCATAGTAACGAAAAGGATATTTTCAACCCTCATTTTTAGGCGTTATTCTCTCTCAAGCTTACCTCCTCACTGTACACCATAAAAATCTACCAGTGATTATGTAATATTAATCTCCATATCTAATCCTGCCTAGCCCCAGTAAACTGCTGAGAACACACAATTTGCCACACGTAATAAACCCCACCCACCTTTACCCCCTTATCTTTCTCCCTCTCTGTCTCTCCCAGAGTACAGTGTGGTGGCCCTATCTGCATTCAGTGGTGAGGTGCTTTGGAGGAGGGCCCTCAGGGAACCTGTGGAGTCTATCCAGTGTGGGCTGCAGTACGAAGCCCACCCATCACCACTGCCAGCAGGGGGCGCTGCCCTCAGAGCCCTCCCCAACAGCGCCATTCCCCTATCTGCCCAGAGAGACAGAGCTAGCGGCCCTGTGTGTCTGCTCATCGAGTCTGCACACCTCACTGCTGTCAACGGCACCACAGGTCAGACAACAACCACAGAAATGCATGGCTTTTAATGGTTCAGTTTCACAGCTACAAGCATGAACATTTTAGCAGTTGTGTAGATGTATTAATAATGTGTTGTAGTTAATAGTTTTATGTTCATTAAGGAGTAACCTATCGTATTTTCCTCCTCAGGGAAGAAGCTGTGGTCGGTAGCACCAGGGGAGATCCAGTCCCAGGCAGTTTCCCTGCCAGATCTCCAAGGTGACTCTGTTCCTGACTTGCTGATTGCCACTTTACCTGCTGACCAGGTATGACAATCTCTGGCTTGGCACCTATACATATTTATTGCTGTAATAAGACAATTGTTATTATATAAATCATATTATTATTACAATATAGACCATACTCCCAAATCGTCAGAGTCACTGTTAACAACACACATTTTCCAGTCAGTCTAAATGCTCCCATCAAACTGTCTCAAACTTATTTTCAGGTGTCTGACCTCTCACTGCTCCTGCTGTCTGGGCTGACTGGAGCTATGCTTGGACATCCCGTGACCTTTAACCTCACGACCTTTAATGTCTCTGGAAAGCTGATCGGTCCCCTGTTTCATGAGACACAGCTGGGGGCATATTACATTCTATTTGGACTAGGTAAGGGATGCATTTTATATCAAGCACAGTGACTTTGAAAAAAATATGTTTCTTATTTGAAATGACTAAATGTCTGATAATGTATCTGCTATACTAACTCAGGCACTGTAGAGGCTGTATCCCTGGGAGATATTTACACTCAGGCTACTGGAAAAACACCAATATCCCCTGGTCTAAGACTAAAGGAACCTGGCTGGGAGAAGCTTAGGAAAACCAACTCCTCCCTCATACACATCTCCAGGTAAGGCTAAGAAAGTGCTCGGTTACACAATTACAATAGAGTGCCTGTTTGAATGACTGTTTGACTTTCTCTGTCCAGTGGAACTGAGCAAGTGGAGTTCTTGGTCCCCCTAGTGGCTGGCTTGTGTAACAACCACAACAGCCTGGACTCCATCTCCAACCTCAACTCCAGCCGCAGTGACTGGGTGCTGGTGGGTGGCAAGCTCTCCAGCAAGCTCTCTGTGCTGAGAGAGAAGGACGCACACACCGAGTGGACTCTTACCTCCTCAGCCATACACAGGTAGGAAATATGGTCACCATGATATATGAAGAAGTTTATCATTAGGGTGTATATGACTAAGCATAAAAGGGATAGCATCAAGTTTTGTCACGTGCACAAGTGCAGTGAAGTGCATTTCTTGCAAGCTCTTTTCCCAACAATGCAGATATCAATATCTCAAACTATAAAGTAATACCCTATAATAGTAGTTTTCAAACCTCTCATCGGGGACCCCCAGAAGTTTCACAATTTAGTTGTAGGCCTGAACTAGCTCAAGTACTTGAGCTAATCAAGGGCTTGGTAATTAGCTGACATGTTGAATCGGGTGTGCTAGCTCTAGAATAGTTCAAATATACGGAACGACGGGATCCCCGAAGGAGAGGTTTGAAAACCCCTGCCCTATAAAGTTATAGAGCTAAAATAACCTGAATCATTTATTATTGTTTCAGTCGTCCAGCACCAGGCCAATTCAACGATGATGGAATCCCAGATCTCCTCATACAGAAGTCTGGGGCCCCTAGAATGAGAAAAGTATAATCTCTTCTACAAACACTTACACCTATTATACTTCTCAGACAGTTGTACATATTTACAAAGATGACCATCCATCTCTATGTGATCTCAGGTTCAGGTGGTTGATGGAGCCAGTGGGCGTAGTCTGTGGGAGACAGAGTTTATTTGTCCACGCCTTGACCTGGAAGGTACCTCCATCATGACATCTGGTCAATCAGCTTTCCTTTTCTGGGCCGGTGACCCTGTCAGACCACCAAAGAACCTCACCAAGACAACTGTGAGTCCCTTGTTGAATCCTGACGAGGAGCAGGAATACATTTTCTACGAGAGAATGTGTTATGTTTGTTCATCCTTCAGTAGTATAGGCACAAGGGTTGGGGTCAATTCCAATTTTATTTGAAATTGCAATTAAATATTTGAATTCACTCATGAAGTGGAGAATTTATGTTGAATTCAATTCAAATTTCAACAATCGTCAAGTTATGGAATTGGAATTAGACTGTTTGAACTATTTGAATTGGAATTTAATATTTGTACATTTTCCAGTTAATGGAATTAATGCAGTTAGTATTGAAAAATGTACTGCAGGATTTGTTTAAAATCATTTAAAGTTGTATTTCAATATTTCCAGTATAGCTAAGCTGTATGGATATTGATATGATCAGCCTGAAAGCCTGAGGGAATTTAATTTCGGAATGTAATTTGTGGAATTGTTAGGGATAATATTCAATTGGGAATTAAATTCTTGGAATTTACCTAGCATTGGAATTGAATGATCTCTGAATTCTAAGACTGACCGTAGTCATTTAGCAGACACTTTGGATAATTGACAAAAATTTAATTTTTATTGAATTAATTTGAATTTACAGGAAGAGATAATTGAATTAGTGGAATTAACCAGAACCCTGCTGCCAGGATGTTAACAATAGTCAATGTTCAGGTTGGCAGTCGGAAGATAGAAAGTCCCTTTTGGTGTCTCCCATAATTTGTGGAATTAACCCCAACCCGATAGGTAAAGGATTACATATTTGAAATCTATTTTAAGTCTTGCTCTGTTAACAGGTGGCACCAGGGGCGGTTCAAGCCATGCCAGTCATCCGAAAGCTCTTCATGTTACATCCTGCATATCCCACAATCCTCCTGGAGCTCGCCAGCACCACAGACACCATTCTTACTGCTGCAGGTGATACGTGCTGTGCTGTATTTATAATTTTATAATTGTGCATATTATTATGGCTGTTGTTAGTAGCACTGCTGATCAACTGTTTCTCCCCTTTTCTCTGTCTTAGTGAGTTACCAGGAGCCGCAGAAGGATGCCTCCTACATTACTGTGTCCTCCCGGCCTACCTCTGGCCTGGGGCCTGGGTCTCGGGTGGTGAAGAGCATGAGCCTCAGGGCAGCAATCACTGCTGGACAGATTGTGAGGCTGGGAGAGAGCAGCACCGCAGGGGTACCAGTCAGACCTGGAGTATTTGAGATAAACAAGTTCTTCAGGCGTCTCACCTTCAAAAACCATTAGGTAAAAAAGGGAGGGAACATAGCTAAGTATGTCCAGAATATGCTTTATATGACATGATGTTTGTGGTGTCTGTGTAGTTTCAGATGACGAAACACATCGTTTTGTTTTCCTGTGTAGAGAGGAGTTATCATTTGTATTTACATGATCCGAGGGAAACCACTGGCGGGACCAAACCTGTGGAAACCCCATGATACACACCAAGTGAAGGAGATTTATCTCAAGCTGTTTACATTTCCACTTTTGTCCAAAGTACGATTTTAATTTCTATTATTACTCATCTCACTTGCTGAAAAATATTTATTTTGCTGTATTTGTATTATATGTGTATATATTATGAGTTGACTTATTTATTTATGACTAGTCCTTTTTATTGAATTTAATATATCAATGACTATTTACCTTGTTTGGGGTGAATGGAAATCAAAATATGTAAGTAAGTACATAGAAGAAACTTCTGGAGATCAAGCACAATGATTTGAATGATAGGTGTGTAGGTGTAAGGTGTCCATTGCACAATTGGCACCTCACTCGTTTAGTATATTTTTAATCTACAGAATGAGAGGCAATTACCCAGTTAATTCCTCCAAATACATTCATTCCCCTCTCATATCCACTTTTTCAATTAGGCAATTGAGGTCTGTGTTCAAGTGGAATTACCCAGTTATGTAAAGGGGGTCTGTACATATTCTGGCTGTAGGGTAGAGTGGGGTATGTTGAGCCATTTTTTACATTCAGTATCACTACATCAAGGAAAATACAGTATTCGTTCCAACATTGATATCTACATATATTTCAGGATGTTGTGTATCCCTGAAAATAATCAGAATTCATGTAAACATTTAAGTTTTGAAAACAGCTCATTCAAAAAAAAGTGGTTTCTTGGCACAACTTATGCACAAGGACAGAGTAGGTTGAGCTACCTTGGGTTAAGTGGGTGCTGGTAGGTCAAAGTTTAATTAATGGAATGGGGGTGTGGTATATTGTATGTCTACATTCAGATATAGATCACTATATTCAATATTATTAACCCTTCCATTTCTTGACCAGTTGTCAGGGACAGGGATGTTGTTTCGATGTGCCAATTCAAAGGCAAGTTCTCTGCATGAGGCTACAAAGCCCATGAATGCAAAAAATACTGAAACTAATGGTGTACTAAGCTCATGAAACTGGTCTGCAAGATTCTTGATAGGTTTAGCATGCTCAGACTGTCATTGGTTAAGACCTTGTGTGCCTCTGCTACTTGGTCACATGATTAATGTTGTATGGTTTCTTAGAAACAAGCGGTGTCTAAACTAACCTTAAGGCTCAACTTACCCCACTCTCCCCTACAGTATTTACTGATATGCTACTTACTGAAAGGTTTACATTTCTTTAATCAATAACTATTGTAGTGATGATACATTATTGCTGAGTGCCATGTATGGTAACTGCATTTTATTGCTATTGGTACTTGTAAATATTGCTGACATACTGGAAAACATTTACAGATTACATGAAGAAATAAATGTACTGCTGCAATTCTTAGTGTTTTGTACTACAGCTGTACTACGGATTCAGCTCCGTTTGCAATAAATTATCATAAAAACACTTAATTAATCATGAGAAATATTAGAGTAAAAGGAGGGCGCAGGCTCAGGGGCGGTGCTTGGGTGCATCCAAAATAATCTCTTTCTGCATTGCTGAGAGCGTCAAAGGCTTGGAAGATGGCCTCGGGCTTGGTTCGTCAGGCCAGACTGTTGGTGTTGAAAAACAGTCAAGGACCAACATTTTCTGGGTTTTATGCTAATGCATTCAGAAAGGCACTCATTACCGAACAGTTGTGTACTCAGCACCAGGTGGTATTTTGCCAGAACCCAAGAAGGTGAGTGATGTCTGTTGAAAATATGAGCAGGTCATTTATGAAATGAAAGAGGCAGAGGGAGGAATTTAGTAAAGGTGCCTGAAAGGTATGTAAGTAACATTATATCTTGTAACTTAATAGGAATGTTTAATCGCAGGTAAGATCTCAGTGAACCTATACCTCTCCATTTCACTGGAAGTGTTATAATTACATGCCTGTTTAAATGTGTAAAGCATGCATCATGTATATTATTTATGACATACATTTTTTATTTTATCCTGGTTGTCATTGTCTATAAAATCACACAGCATTGCAGGCTAACATAGATATGTTATGGTGATGGAATTGTTGACAATTGTCCAGACCTCATTTGGCCTTTTCCGGATTGCTGTGGTTGTGATCCCCTTCCTGTATGTCGGAACTCTGATCAGCAATAACTTTGCTGTGCTGCTGGAAGAGCATGACATCTTCATCCCTGAGGATGATGACGATGATGACTGAAGGGTCTGTATGCTCCAACATATGACCTGGGTATGTTGTGTGTATAATGATCAATAAAATCAACTTCAGACGATTGATCTCTTAACATTTAAGCAATAAAGATGACATTTGACCTCGCGGAAGATGAGGCCTATTACTGTGTTCTCCCTCAACAAAGCGTAATGTGTCACCTCTCATGACGTGTGACAGCTGAAAAGACTTGAGGATCTCAAACTCAAAGCATTGCTGGTGCTTCTCTCCCCATCCATTGTGATGTGTGCCTGCCTGGATACAGAGCTGTTTTAGAGAAGTGGTGGGACTAATTCCTCCCTAGTTATAATACATGCACAGATAAGTCTTACTAAATAAAATAGATCAGTGTGCAGAAGGAAACCCTTGGATCAGTTGCTTTTGATTTAGCCAGTGATATCTTCTACATTGATGGAAATATTTGTTCTGCTTTCAATCATTCTGGGGATATTGATTTATTTCGGAAGACCTTAAACAGGTGACAGGCCTGCATAGGTGTCCTTATTTATCTGGTTTCTGATATAGGTTATCAAGAACCCTTGGTGCTTTTTATTCCAACCTGTTGCATTTGTTTTTGATGAACTGATCTAATAAAGTCGACCTATATGTAATGTCTGTCAATGGCATGTCATTCATGACTATTTAAACTATTCGGAGGCTTATCAACTGGCTTATTGAATTGGAGTGAGTACAGGGTAAACACAGGGTCCATGACAACCATACTGATATCCCTTGGTCTCAGCATCCATCTTCTGAACTTAGTGATGATAAGGGCTAGTTTGCACAAACACTTCTGTATCACATGAAAGTACCTCTACTGTGGCAACGCAGAGGAATAGCTATGCAGTGCACAAGGAGAGCCTTCCAACTTCAAGTGGGAAGTAACTGTCTCATTACTGTTTTCACAAAATCAAAACATTTGTACAATGAGGACTTGACAAGATTGGGTATCATGTGTATATTTACAGTTAAATAAGGGAAAGCCTCTGTTACACTGGACAAAACAGGGTGGAAAGTACAGGGAGCAGTTCAATTGTCATGTCCAACATAAAATCTGGACAGAAAGTCTGCAGGGCGTGGTACCTCTGTCTCATGGAAATAGCGCATAATGTGGGTCTTCTGCTTCCAGACATTGATGGTCTCCTGCAGCTCCATCTTACCCTATTGTAACCAAAAGTATGAAAAGGAAACATCACTCGCTACACATGATACGTGACCATTGAGCTTTGTAAATATTCCCGTCAACGTTGTTTTCTTTGAACGATTTGGATGCGTCACATGTAAAATGATGTAGAGCATGACAGCCCAGTTCTCTAGACAGTTTGTATCTCGGTCTAGCAGTATAACACTAACCCACCATGCCACTAAGAAACTGGGCTAACTGCATGAGAGAACATTGACTGCTTGGGGGAGCCGAGTAGACTAACCTTAATGACAAGCATGTCAATCACACGGGGGTCATTGACGTGCTTGTTCCTGTCAAACATCTCCCTCACTTTGTCTGTTCCCTGGCGAGCTGTGATGTCCAGCTGAAAGGTAGTCACTGTGGGACAAAACAAGACAAGATGTCGTCCTATAAAATTCCCACAACAAGCTCAAAGAAATATGTACATTAATGCATTTACTTGTCACACTCCCTACTTATCACATTGCTAATCATGTGGCCTATCTGCAAATTTAGGAACATGCTGTCTTACACCAGCACATCCCAAACATGCTCAATGGGTGATGTGTCTGGTGAGTATGTAGGCCATGGGAAAAACTGGGACATTTTCAGCTTCCAGGAATTATGTACAGATCCTTGCGACATGGGGCAGTGCATTATCATGCAGAATCACGAGGTGATGGCGGTGGATGAATGGCACGACAGTGGGCCACGGGATCTCATCAAGGTCCATTCAAATTGCCATGGATAAAATGCATGTGTTCAGTGTCCGTAGCTTATGCCTGCCCACACCATAAAACCCACCAAGAGGCACTCTGTTCACATTGGTGACATCAGCAAACTGCTCTCCCACACGACGCCATACACGCTGTCTGCCATCTGCCCGGTACAGTTAAAACTGGAATTGATCAGTGAAGAGCACACTCCTCCAGCGTGCCAGTGGCCATCAAAGGTGAGCATTTGCCCACTGAAGTCGGTTACAACGCCAAACTCAAGACCCTGGTGAGGACGACAAGCACACAGATGAGCTTCCCTGAGACAGTTTCTGATTGTGCAGAAATTCTAACTTCAGTTGTGCAAACCCACAGTTTCCTCAGCTGTCCGGGTGGCTGGTCTCAGATCCTGCAGTTGAAGAAGCCCGGATGTGGAGGTCCTGGGTTGGTGTGGTTACACGTGGTCTGTGGTTGAGGCCGGTTGGACGTACAGCCAAATTCTCTAAAACAATATTTAAGGCGGCTTACGGTAGAGAAATAAACAAACTCTGACAACAGCTCTGTAGTCAGCATGCCAATTGCACACTCCCTCAAAATGAGACATCTGTGGCATTTTGTGACAAAACTGCACATTTTACAGTGGCCTTTTACTGTCCCCAACACAAGGTGAACCTGTGTAATGATCATGCTGTTTAAATCACCTTCTTGACCTGGCAGGTGGATGGATTATCTTGGCAAAGGAGAAATGCTCACTAACAGGGATGTAAACCAATGTGTGGAACATTTCTGGGATCTTTTATTTCAGTTCATGAAACATGGGACCAACATTTTACATGTTGCAATTTATATTTTTGTTCAGTGTGGACACATGGCCATAGATTGAAAGTATATGTTAGCTCACTTAAATCGACAAGATATGTAGCCAATGAGCTAAATAAATATGAAGCTAGAGTGCCTTACAGCTAGTTAACGTTAGCTGTCTTAGCACGACCTTGACGCTGGGATCCAGCTCGTGTGGATCTAATACAAAGGGAGAGCTGGTTTTACCTGTGTTTGGAACCTCTCTGTACCAGGCACGATACAGTTCGCGAACTCGGCGCTTGGCTTCATCCAGATCCCTGCTGAAAATCGGTTTGACAACTTTAGCAGCAACAGAGACTGTCCGGGTCGCCGCACTGGACGCCATGTTTGTTTCTTTTATCTTCTTCTCTGGTTTAACATCGTTAATAATTCTGATTTGAAACACGTATTAGTGCTGCCACCTGGTGTAGAGGGGGACATGTATCTGCTTCATGTGGGCTCACTTTCTCAACCCCATCGAACACCTTTGGGATAAATTGGAACACCGACTACGAGTCAGGACTAACCACCCAACATCAGTGCCCGACCTTACTACTGCCATTAGACGAGCCCTAACTGGGACTAGTGTACATCAGCTGAGTATGGATGATTCACACGGCTGTATTAACATGCATTTTATTGCTTGTAAAATGATGGTACTTTACAAAGATATCGCATGCCCTACATTAAATATTAAAAACATTGTCAAAAGACAGTCTACTTTATCATCTCTAAAAATAGAAGATAAAAAAAACATTGGCTCATTGACGCAACACTACACATTTTTGTGGCACAATCAATCATGCCTACACAATGTTGGGAAAGGATCGCAAACATGCATCTTCTTAGCCTCATCAAAAAAAAAATCAAGAATCCTTGCGAGACGACAACATTTCATCGAACTTCTACAAGCACTTATCCAGTCACAGAAGGCACTATATAAAACAAAAAGCACATTCAGATGACTTGTATCTACACACTGGAGGAATGAGTGCGATTTCCAATTTGGCTTCCCAGGATTTTACAGTTCCAAACCACTTTCTCTGTGTCAATCCCAAATGTAAATAGTTATTGTTCACAATAGAGACCCACATTGTAAGATGATATTACACGGAATAAAGCGACAAATAGGTTTGCGAAGTAAAATGCGTACAATGACAACAATCACCGAGAGCAACCATTGTTCACGTACAACATGAAGGTCGTTCCACCTCAAAAAGCACAAAAAGGCTGGATACGCCACCGTCTCAAATTGTTTCTGTAGTTAGTCAGAGATACGATTAGCATTCCAGAAACATTTAGTTTAAATATAATTTAATCTCATGATCTTATTGATTGCGCCCAAATTGGAATTAACTTCTTCCTACCAATGAGTAAGACCCCAACAAATGCCAATACTACCCCAACAAACAGTATAGTTTCAGTTATGTTCAACAAGTTGCTTGAATATTCCAACAAGTGGCAGCTTTCTGAAAGGGCTATCCCTATGGTGCAATTCTCATATGAACACTTTTTCTACATGTCCAAAACTTTGATGGAGAAATGGTCTAGGGACTAAAATGTGACAACCCTAATAAAATACATTGCATGGCAGTCATGTTTTTCAATAAAAATAAAAATAATTAGGGAACAGCATTGCGATTAGTGACATTTAGCGTTAATTCCAACCCAATACCATTACAAAACACAATACATTTTATGTTTGGGACTTATATCACCGAAGACCATAACATTGAAACCATTAGAACTGCTATAGAGTAAATGGTTGTCTTGTTCACCGGGAACGGTCAAACAGGAACTAATCCAGACCTTTTTTTAAAGGGAATAAACCGCACACAGGGCGTCCGTTTGCTGGACACATTAAGCATAAAATGACAAACTGAATTGCTTCCATAGAGGACTGGCTTGAAATTTGGCAGATGACCACACAATGTATTTTCATGAGCCAAATCTATTGGTTTTGTTTACAAAGTTGCAAAGGATTGTTGTGACCTGTTTAATAAACATAAGAGACCAGCAAAATATATAAGAGTGCGGCAGTATAGCAGGACCACGGCATCTAATGGTCAAAACCTAGTACTTTCAAACTACTTTATGGTAAATAATGCAAGTGACTTCAATTATTAATTTCTCTGAACGTGGAGAGAAAAAAAAAAAAAAAAAAAATTCACCAGATTCATAGGGAATACATTACATAGTATGGAGAAGTACTCCAAGCCGCAGCTTTATACTACTTGTTAAAACAGACATAGGGTGTGGTGGGTTTTGACAATGTTATGAGATTCCTCATGTCTTACTCATTAGTAGGAAGATGTTTGGTCCCAATCGGATGTTGGATACTATATTGAATATTATCTGAATCCTATAAATAAAAAAATGGCCAATTTGGGTGCAATCCCTTACCTTTCTCAGAGATCAAATTAAGTTTCAACAAAATGTTTCAGGAATGTCAATCTTACCCATTGCCAACTACAGAAACTATTTCAGAACAATCTGAGATGGTGGGTGTCATGGCTTGCTGAAATGGCATGGAATGACTCATTAGTATGTTCAAATCCATGCTCTGAAATGAAAATAGTTTGGTTTTTGGCGAGAATTATATCCTGCTTCCTTATTCAGCTTTTGACAGTAGCCAACATGTTGACCAACTGTTTATATGTTGGCTACTGTCAACATGTAAATAGTAGGTCTACATGTAGGTAGGTATGCAGAGAAAGGTGCTGTTTCAGGTCACAAATACATCACAGCAACAGTCTTTACACAAATAATCCAGTTTCTCAGACCAATATTTTCATTCACTCACTCTCGCACATCAACAATAGAAAAAGTTTAAAAAGTGCAGATTAAAATTTGCGCGACCCAGTGTAATATGACCGATCAGCTGATACTAGTTTATGCCACTCATTGGCTGAATGATTGAAAGCTAAGGCACTATCGTGGTCCCTCGAGCCGGCATCTTCTGGTGCGAAGACTTCTGCTCCTCTCCTACTTCAGTCACCATTGTGCCCACACAACTAGAAAAACAAATAAATATATTAATAGGCTACCACAGTTTCATCATAGAAGATCGATGTAATCAACTATTTAAAAGCTGTGTGAGCATGACTATGTAGCTCTTAATATTGAGCTACGTCTATACCTCTCTGTGTCTCTGAGCTAGAGCCCTTGTGGCGGTCTCTCAGTGTCCCAGGCTGTTGCCTAGTTTCTGGCCCTCCTGCAGGGCAACCATGGCCAATCTCAGGTGCTCCCTAAGGCTCTGGATCTCCCGCTCACTCCTGCTCTTCATACCACCCAGCTCCCCGTGCACCTCTTTATACCGCTCACAGGCCGACTGCTTCTCCTATAGGGGTAAGGGCACACAGACAGAGGTTTATCAGATGGACAAAGTATACCTCTTCCACTCTGGGCAGAAATACAATGTTGGGATGGACAGAATAGCATGAGGACTTGTTGCTTTCCTCTTGTGATTGACTTGGAACCATCAACCACACAAGACAGCTTTGCCAACTTGTAGATTAACATTCCAGTTTGTGTGAAGCATTAAAGTAGTCTCCACCTACACATTGTTTAAAAACAAAACCAACATGTGTGCAGCTATGGGACAAAACAGAAGGGGTTGGCAACACTGTTTTTGATTGAACTGACCTGAAGACCAGGTGTGTTGAATTTAGGCAATCACCGAGCTGATCAATTAGCTCAGTTGGTCAAGTGTGGTGCCTAGTTGGAACAAAATCCTGCAATACCTGTGGCACTCCAGGAACAAAATCCTGCAATACCTGTGGCACTCCAGGAACAGGGTTGCCTACCCCTGCAATAGACTGTTGATAACATGTAAACTCTCGTCTCAAAATGTCTCTCAAACACATTGTTACAGTTGTTGGCAAGCTAGCTAACAAATTTGAGCCATTTTAGCATAGACATCAGTCAAAACATGGTATCAATAAGATATAACGAGCCACCCGTGATTCCCCACATGGCAGCTTGTTGTTGCCAATTCCACGGTAACGGAATTATTCCGGGTTCTTCTCACTTTAAACTGTATGTCAAACAAAGTTTAACCAACCATACAACTCCACGCACAATTTCCACTGAAAACTGTACATAAACTCATTTAGTGGAAGAACTGTGCAGATGCGAAGTTGGTAAAGGAATTATGGCAAAAACTCCCTCAGGTTTATATGCGACCACGTTTTCCAAAAACTCAAGTATCTTCTCCGAATTAAGATTCAAAGATGTCTGCAGAAAGAATGCGGTGTCAGCTATGACACAGCACCTTGAGTTTATTTTGGTTATTGAACTACAGTAAGTGAAGAGGATTTATACCTGGTAACTGAATTACAATAACGAAATTACATCATAGGTCCCTGATCTATACTACACAAAAAATGCATAATTATGGATATTGTTTCACAAGTGCTTCCGAGTGGCGCAGCAGTCTAAGGCATCTCAGTGCTAGAGGCATCACTACAGACACCTTGGTTCAATTTCAGGCTGTAAACAACTGGCCGTGATTGGGAGTCCCATAGGGTGGCACACAATTGACCCAGTGTCGTCTGGGTTTGGCCGGTGTTAGCCGTCATTGTAAATAAGAATTTGACTTGTCTAGTTAAATAACCTTTTTAAATAAATGTACTGTACTACTGTATTGTATTTCACTGCACTCTGTTCTACTCACTGTACTATCCAAACTTGTGAAACATAAGTCTATAATGGGCGGACCAAATCTTAACCTATCTGCGGACGTTAACATCAAGGCTAGGGTAGACTGACCAAATTTCAATGTCCCGTGTCGGTCAGTTCTCAGTGGGTGAGGATGCTGGTTACAGTTAATGGAAAGAGGGGGCTCATGGGTAGGTGTAAGTAAGAGCTGGGAGAGGTGACATTAACTGGAGAGAGAGGGGTTTGTAGATTTATTTTGCAAGTGTATATATATATATATTTTTTTTTAATGAAATATCACATTGCCATAAGTATTCAGACCCTTTACTCAGTCCCTAGTTGAAGCATTACAGCCTTGAGTCTTCTTGGGTATGACTCTACAAGCTTGGCACACCTGTATTTGGGGAGTGCCTCCCATTCTTCTCTGCAGATCCTCTCAAGCTCATTCAGGTTGGATGGGGAGCATTGCTGCACAGCTATTTTCTGGTCTCTTCAGAGATGTTTTATCGGGTTCAAGTCCGGGCAACTCAAAGCCATTCAGAGACTAGTCCCGAAGCCACTCCTGCATTGTCTTGGCTGTGTGCTTAGGGTCGTTTCCTGTTGGAAGGTGAACCTTTGCCCCAGTCTGAGGTCCTGAGTGCTCTAGAGCAGCTTTTCATCAAGGATCTCTCTGTACTTTGCTCTGTTCATCTTTCACTCGATCCTGACTAGTCTCCCAGTCCCTGCCGCTGAAAAACATCCCCACAACATGATGCTGCAACCACCATGCTTCACCGTAGGGAAGGTGCCCGATTTCCTCCAAAATTGATGCTTGGAGTTCAGCCAAAGAGCTCAATCTTGGTTTCATCAGAGAATCTTGTTTCTCATTGTCAGAGTCCGTTAGATACCTTTCGGCAAACTCCAAGCTGGCTGTCGTGTGCCTTTTACAGAGGAGTGACTTCTGTCTGGCCACTCTACCATAAAGACCTAATTGGTAGAGTGCTGCAGAGATGGTTGTCCTTCTGGAAGGTTCTCCCATCTCCACAGAGGAACTCTGGAGCTCTATCAGAGTGACCATCAGGGTTCTTGGTCACCTCCCTAACCAAGGTCCTTCTCCCCCGACTGCTCAGTTTGGCCGGGCGGCCAGCTCTAGGACGAGTCCTGGTGGTTCCAAACTTCTTCCATATAAGAATGATGGAGGCCACTGTGTTCTTGGGGACCTTCAATGCTGCAGACATTTTGTTACTCTAACCCAGATCTGTGCCGACACAATCCTGTCTCGGAGATCTACGGACAATTCCTTCGACCTCATGGCTTGGTTTTTGCTCTGACATGCACTGTCAACTGTGGGACCTTATATAGACAGGTGTATGCCTTTCCAAATCATGTCCAATCAATTGAATTTATCACAGGTAGACTCCAAATCAAGTTGTAGAAACGTCTCAAGGATGATCAATGGAAACACGATGCACCTGAGCTCAATTTCGAGTCTCATGACAAAGGGTCTGAAATGAAGTAAATCCGTTGATGCATCCGTTTAACACTTGCAAAAAAAATACAAAAAAATTAAATATAATAAAAAAGTTATTTAACTGGGCAAGTCAGTTAAGAACAAATTCTTATTTACAATGACGGCATTCAATTATGGGGTATTGTGCGTATATTGAAGATTAAGAATTGTGCAGAATAAGGCTGTCACGTAACAAGATGTGGGAAAAGTCAAGCGGTCGGAATACTTTTCAAATGCTCTGTATGAACTTTCATTATCTTCCCTGCTCATGAGGGAGAGAAATGAGAACAGATCTTAGTTTTTGGTCATGAAACTACAAAGCAATACTTCCTAGACTTACTAAAGGTAAACAATTTCTCCGAAATTAAATATAAAGTGTTGATAGTAGTTGGCAGGGGTCTTTACTTCAACATTCTGTGTTTTGATGATGTATTCTAATAGCTTAGAAAACATCTACCAGAAAAAGTATTAAAAGACCCCTTTTCCATCCGTTTATCCACAAATCAAAGCCTTCACTTATGCCACATTTTTAAGTTGGAAAACGGTTGAAAATGTATCAATAGCTAGGATCCCATCAAATTGGCAACAGATTTTCATGTGAATATTCAAAAATATGCATAAAAACAAGACAGTATGCACATTTTCCCATCAGAGAAGTGTTTCCATCAAATTGACTTGTTGCGGATAAAAGGCTGCGTGACGACGTAATGCACATAAAAATATATTTTGCGGTACCGAATAAAAAATACAAGTTAAATGAGTTTCCATCACATTTTCAACTCTGATGGTTCTCACAAAAAGTTTGCGTTATATAGCGAATGTACCCACTCTAGTATTGGCAAATGCTCTCTAGCCAATAGCTCGCAGATTACCCTAAATTGTGAGATTATTATGGACAAGAGTGAGAATTTCTATTTGTCAAACAACAGCCAAGCATTGATGATCATGTCACCAGAACAAGATCCCCAATATTGGAAACCACAACACCTTGCATTTTCACCACCCTTTGAAGTTCATAATTTATTTAATCTGTAATCTACTAAACAGCATGCTTTCCTGATGAGTCGTAGTAGGAAGACCACACAACATCACATGACTCCAGGTTTACTTCCATAAGATGGTTATTATAGCAATATTTGCGCATAAAAGCTTTTCCACTGACATTTCCCACATCATTTTAGACACAAAAAGACGCCACCTTCTCTAGTGTATTTTACGTCGACATTTGGAAAGTTTAGCAAAAAATTATTTTTCCATCAGGCCTGTCATGAATGTTTAAAAAAAAAAAACTGGTTTATGCCTTCATTTCCCAAAAATATAGATTCTTATCTTTCTTTTGACACCCAATTTGATATGCTCCTATGAACTTCAAGTTGGTGCTTATGGATCCTTTTACATGGACATGCCCCTAGTCATCTGACCGTTCAGAATTCTAATGCATGCCTCCTGGCCATATCAATAGACACACATCATTTGTGACGTTGTCAGCCAACCCGTCTACAGATTAAAACATTAGACCTTTATGCCTGCACACAAATGCACAGTGAACCAGTACCGTGTTCAGGAACTGAAGTTCGTTCCTCAGACAGCTGATCTCCTTGTGCAAGTACTGCACCTCATTCTCCTTCACCCTGAGAAGAACCTGTGACAAAACAAAATAATATTATTACAAGCTAACAAGAGTGATCAACCCAACATCTAAGACACTGAGCAGACAAAGAGCAACTGTCCCTCAAAACGTATCATTAGAAGAAACATGTATTCTAAATGTCATAATTGACTACAAAGTGTAAATAGGATAATTTTGGTCATAATGTCAGCCTCGTCCAAAACAGAGTTTTGTGAGACTTGTCGTCGTGACCGCAACACAGCGTAAATGAAGGTTGGGTTTGTTTCAATCCTGCCCACATCTGGCAACACGCAAGTATTCATCAATTCGCAGTACAGCTGCACGCAACCCGATCGTAATGCCTGTGGTAACTTTGGGTTGACTAGTTAGGGACCATCGGTAAATTACACAATGTACATGGAAAAATAAGTCCAATAGCTCCAAATTTCAATAACTTAACCTCCAAATATAAATTGTAGAAATTAATCTAGCCCCGGAGGTAGGCTATCCAAAGTCAAACCAATTTTGCCACGGTCGCACAATAGCCAACTGAAGCTAAATGGCAAAATAACTCTTCCCACCTGCGAACACACACACACATCAAACCACCTCTTGGTTGAATTCAGTCATGGCCGCTAGCATTTCTTAAATGAACCAAATTAAAAAACGAGACCAAATCAGGAAGTGCAGCCACCCTTTAACAAATTCACTTGTGTTGAAAACACCTTTGGTGTCTCCATGGGGCACAGCATCCAACAGGGGGCAGTGTGTTTCAGTGTGCAGTCAATGAAAATTCACACCACACACATTCTTCAAGGCATTTCCCTACATAATAACCAACTGCACGCTGCCTTTCATAAACCCTTCCCTTTCTATTCAAACATGAGACAAGTGCCCCCTATGTCATTGTTGTAGGTAGAGAGGCTTGTTATGGTTGAGGGGCTCTACAACTTACCTCCAGCTCACAGGACAGCCTGTCCTGGTTGTCGTGGGAAACGCCCTCCGACCCCTGGCCCGTGACGATGGAGCGCATGCGGCTGATCTCCTCTGTCAAACGGGCCTGTAGGTCCTGAAATGTGAAAACATTGATAGTATTATTGAGCATACTGACAAACCGCTGAATGTGTCATAGATAGGCATTGCTTGTCATTAACAAAAGTGTTAGGGTAGAGTAGGCTAAATGCAGAGGACCAGCTGACCTCCAGACTCCTGGCTCACCTGGTTCTCTTTCCTCAGCTGCTCCAGCTCGCCCTCCTTGTGAGTGATGTCTTTATCCCTCTCCCCGTTGCTCTGCTCAGCCCTGTTCAGCTCCAGACACTTCTGGGAGTACCTCTCAGACAGGCCGGACAGCTCCCTCTGCAGGGCCTGGGTCTCTAACCTGAGGGGACAAGAGAGGATATAAACTATATATTATGCCTGAGATTAAAAGCAAAACTGGGGCCTCCCAGGTGGAAGGCACTGCATCGCTAGCTGTGCCACCAGAGATTCTGGGATTGAGCCCAGGCTCTGTCGCAGCCGGTCGCGACCGGGAGGTCCATGGGGCGACGCACAATTGGCCTAGCGTAGTCCAGGTTAGGGAGGGTTTGGCCGGCAGGGATATCCTTGTCTTATCGCGCACTAGCGACTCCTGTGGTGGGCCGGGCGCAGTGCACGCTGACCAGGTCGCCAGGTGTACGGTGTTTCCTCCAGCACAGTGGTGCGGCTGGCTTCCGGGTTGGATGTGCATTGTGTCAAGAAGCAGTGCGGCTAGGATGGGTTGGGTTTCGGAGCATGCATGGCTCTCGACCTTCGCCTCTCCGAGTCCGTAAGGGAGTTGCAGCGTTGAGACAAGCCTTACTACCACCAATTTGATACCACGAAATTGGGGAGGGAAAAAAAGGGGGGAGATAAGCTTTTTTTTTTTATATATATATATATATATATATTTATTAACTGGAGACACTACTGGTATTCTGTAGAAAACTTGACACTGCACTGGCTGTGCACAGTCAAAACAGAAGCAGCCATGTTGTGTTAAAATGGCAGACCAACACGGTTTTTCAAAAAAAACGAACCGTGAAAATGGTGGTGAGGGTGGGTGTGCTTCGTTATGAGTAATTCTGTTTTAATCAAGAGATTTTGGTACAACAATGGTTTTGATGGAAACCTCTGCCTACACCCATTAACCACAAATGCTAAATGAAAATCATAATTGACACACGTAAAAGTAATTTTCATTAACACATCATTACAGCTGGAATTTGAAATACAGTGGGGCAAAAAAGTATTTAGTCAGCCACCAATTGTGCAAGTTCTCCCACTTAAAAAGATGAGGCCTGTAATTTATCATAGTTACACTTCAACTATGACAGACAAAATGAGAAAAAGAAATCCAGAAAATCACATTGTAAGATTTTTTAAATGAATTTATTTGCAAATTATGGTGGAAAATAAGTATTTGGTCACCTACAAACAAGCAAGATTTCTGGCTCTCACAGATCTGTAACTTCTTTAAGAGGCTCCTCTGTCCTCCACTCGTTACCTGTATTAATGGCACCTGTTTGAACTTGTTATCAGTATAAAAGACACCTGTCCACAACCTCAAACAGTCACACTCCAAACTCCACTATGGCCAAGACCAAAGAGCTGTCAAAGGACACCAGAAACAAAATTGTAGACCTGCACCAGGCTGGGAAGACTGAATCTGCAATAGGTAAGCAGCTTGGTTTGAAGAAATCAACTGTGGGAGCAATTATTAGGAAATGGAAGACATACAAGACCACTGATAATCTCCCTCGATCTGGGGCTCCACGCAAGATCTCACCCCGTGGAGTCAAAATGATCACAAGAACAGTGAGCAAAAATCCCAGAACCACACGGGGAGACCTAGTGAATGACCTGCAGAGAGCTGGGACCAAATTAACAAAGCCTACCATCAGTAACACAAAATATAACTTTTTGGTAAAAACTCAACTCGTTGTGTTTGGAGGACAAAGAATGCTGAGTTGCATCCAAAGAACACCATACCTACTGTGAAGCATGGGGTGGAAACATCATGCTTTGGGGCTGTTTTTCTGCAAAGGGACCAGGACGACTGATCCGTGTAAAGGAAAGAATGAATGGGGCCATGTATCGTGAGATTTTGAGTGAAAACCTCCCATCAGCAAGGGCATTGAAGATGTAAAGATCCCAAACACACCGCCCGGGCAACGAAGGAGTGGCTTCTTAAGAAGCATTTCAAGGTCCTGGAGTGGCCTAGCCAGTCTCCAGATCTCAACACCATAGAAAATCTTTGGGGGGAGTTGAAAGTCCATGTTGCCCAGCAACAGCCCCAAAACATCACTGCTCTAGAGGAGATCTGCATGGAGGAATGGGCCAAAATACCAGCAACCAGTGTGTGAAAACCTTGTGAAGACTTACAGAAAACATTTGATCTCTGTCATTGCCAACAAAGGGTATATAACAAATTATTGAGAAACTTTTGTTATTGACCAAATACTTATTTTCCACCATAATTTGCAAATAAATTCATAAAAAATCCTATGAAAATTACAGGCCTCTCTCATCTTTTTAAGTGGGAGAATTTGCACAATTGGTGGCTGACTAAATACTTTTTTGCCCCACTGTAGATTAAATTATGTCACTGACTTTCACACAATACCCCATAATGTCAAAGTAGAATTATGTTTTTAGAATTTAACAAATTAATAAAACATTTAAAGCTGAAATGACTCAGTGTTTAACATGGTTTTTGAATGACTACCTCATCACATACCATTATCTGTAAAGGTCCCTCAATCGAGCAATGAATTTCTAACAGATTCAACAAAAGACCAGGGAGGTTTTCCAATGCCTCGTAAAAGGGCAGATATCGGTAGATGGGTAAAAAAAAAAAAACATTTAAAAAGCAGAGGTTGAATATCCCTTTGAGCATGGTGCAGTTATGAATTACAATTTGGATGGTGTATCAATACACCCAGTCACTATAAAAAAAATACAGGCATCCTTCCTAACTCAGTTGCCAGAGAGGAAGGAAACCTCTCAGGGAATTCACCATGAGGCCAATGGTGACTTTAAAAAGAGTTTAATGGCTGTGATGGGAGAAAACTGAGGATCAATCAACATTGTAGCTACTCCACAATACTTAAAAATTATATATATATATATATATTTTTTTTTTTTCACCAGGTAGGCCAGTTGAGAACAATTTCTCATTTACAACTGCGACCTGGCCAAGATAAAGCAAAGCAGTGCAACAAAAAAAAACTGTTACGTGGGATAAGCTAAAGCACAGTCAATAACATAATAGAAAAATCTATATACAGTGTGCAAATGGCGCAAGGAGGTAAGGAAATAAATCTGCCATAGTAGCAAAGTAATTACAATTTAGCAAATTAACACTGGAGTGATAGATGTGCAAGTAGAAATATTGGTGTGCAAAAGAGCAAAAAAGGTAAATAAAAACAATATGGGGATGAGGTAAGTAGTTGGGTGGGCTATTTACAGCTGCAGCGATCGGTAAGCTGCTCAGATAGCTGATGCTTAAAGTTAGTGAGGGAGATAGAAGTCTCCAACTTCAGCGAAGTTCCAGTTCGTTCCAGTCATTGGCAGCAGAGAACTGTAAGGGAAAGGCGGCCAAAGGAGGTGTTGGCTTTAGGGATGACCAGTGAGAAAAACCTGCTAGAGCGCGTGCTACGGGTGGGTGCTATGGTGACTAGTGAGCTGAGATAAGGTGGAGCTTTACCTAGCAAGGACTTATAGATGACCTGGAGCCAGTGAGACTGGCAATGAATATGTAGCGAGGGCCAGCCGACGAGAGCATAAAGGTCGTAGTGGTGGGTGGTATATGGGGCTTTGGTGACAAAACGGATGGCACTGTGATATCAAACTGGATGCAGTCTGAGTAGTGTTGGAGGCTATTTTGTAAATGACATCACAGAACTCGAGGATCGGAAGGATAGTCAGTTTTACGGGGGTGTTTGGCAGCGTGAGTGATGGAGGCTTTGTTTGCAAAATAGTAAGCCAATTCTAGATTTAATTTTGGATTGGAGATGCTTAATATGAGTCCGGAAGGAGAGTTTACTGTCTAGCCAGACAGCTAGGTATTTGTAGTTGTCCACATATTCTGATGCTAGTCGGGCAGCGATCGGTTGAAAAGCATGCATTTAGTTTTACTAGCGTTTAAGAGCAGTTGGAGGACACGGAAGGAGTGTTGTATGGCATTGAAGCTGATTTGGAGGTTTGTTAACACAGAGTCCAAAGAAGGGCCAGATGTATACAGAATGGTGTTGTGTGCGTAGAGGTGGATCAAGGAATCACCCGCAGCAAGAGCGACATCGTTGATATATACAGAGAAAAGTGTCAGCCTGAGAATTGAACCCTGTGGTACCCCCATAGAGACTGCCAGAGGCCCGGACAACAGGCCCTCTGATTTGACACACTGAACTCTATTTGAGAAGTAGTTGGTAAATCAGACGAGGCAGTCATTTGAGGAACCAAGGCAGTAGAGTCTGCCGATAAGAATACGGTGGTTGACAGTCGAAAGCATTGGCTAGGTCGATGAAGACGGCTGCACAGTACTGTCTCTTATCGATGACGGTTATGATATCGTTTAGTACCTTGAGCGTGGCTGAGGTGCATCCGTGACCTGCTCGGAAACCGGATTGCACAGCGGAGAAGGTACGTTAGAATTTGAAATGGTCAGTGATCTGTTAACTTGGCTTTCGGAGACTTTAGAAAGGTAGGGCAGGATGGATATAGGTTTGTAACAGTTTGGGTCTAGAGTGTCACCCCCTTTGAAGAGGTGGATGACAGCGGCAGCTTTCCAATCTTTAGGGATCTCGGACGATACGAAAGAGAGGTTGAACAGACTAGTAATAGGGGTTGCAACAACGGCGGCAGATAATTTTAGAAAGAGGGTCCAGATTGTCTAGCCCAGCTGATTTGTTTGGGTCCAGGTTTTGCAGCTCTTTCAGAACATCTGCTATCTGGATTTGGGTGAAGGAGAAGCTGGGGAGTCTTGGGCAAGTAGCTGCGGTTGGCCCGGGGTTGGGGTAGCCAGGAGGAAAGCATCGCCAGCCGTAGAGAACTGCTTACTGAAATTCTCGATTATAGTGGGTTTATCGGTAGTGACAGTGTTTCCTATCCTCAGTGTGGAGTGTCCCAAAACTTTTGAGTTAGAGCTACAGGGTGAAAATTTATTTGAAAAAGCTAGCCTTTGCTTTCCTAACTGACTGTGTATTGGTTCCTGACTTCCCTGAAAAGTTGCATTTCACAGGGACTATTCGATGCTTGTGCAGTATGCCACAGTGTTTGTGCTGGTCGAGGGCAGTCAGGTCTGGAGTGAACCAAGGACTATATCTTTTCTTAGTTCTCCATTTTTTGAAAGGAGCATGCTTAAAGGTGGTGAGGAAATTACTTTAAAAGAATGACCAGGCATCCTCTACTGACGGGATGAGGTCACTATCCTTCCAGGATACCCGGGCCAGGTCAATTAGAAAGGCCTGCTTGCAGAAGTGTTTTAGGGAGTGTTTGACAGTGATGAGGGGTGGTCGTTTGACCGCAGACCCATTGCGGATGCAGGCAATGAGGCAGTGTCGCTGAGATCCTGATTGAAAACAGCAGAGGTGTATTTGGAGAGCAAGTTGGTCAGGATAATATCTACGAGGGTGACCATGTTCATGGATTTAGGTTTGTACCTTAAATTTACTAACCTAAATGACAGAATGAAAAGAAAGCCTGTACATCTCAAGGGTGATCAATTGAAAGAGGATGCACCTGAGCTTAATTTCAAGTCTCAAACCAAAGGGTCTGAATACGATTGTTAAAAAAAATAAAAAAAATAATAATAAATTGTGGGGGGTATACTGGGCAAACATTTCCAAAAAAAAAACTGTTTTCGCTGTGTTATTATGAGGGGTGGAAGAAGTCAAGGGTTCTGAATACTTTCCGAAGGCACTGTAATTGTACAAATTACCTCGACTAACCTGTACCCCCGCACATTGACTCGGTATATATCCTTGTTATGGTTATTTTAGTGTGTTACCTTTTTATTTAATCTTTTACTTCAGTTTATTTAGTAAATATTTTCTGCATTGTTGGTTAAGGGCTTGTAAGTAAGCATTTCACGGTAAGGTCTACACAGGTTGTATTCAGCGAATGTGACCAAATGTTATTTGACTATAGCATGATCAGAGCATCTGCTAAATGAACTAAATAGAAATGTATATAAAAAAATGAACAATTGCAAAGCATGTTGAGTATTATTCTATTGAGCTCCACCCTGAAACAAGGCCAATAATAATGCCCAGTGTGCTTTGCAGTTTATTTTGGTATGTTCATTTTCACTTTTATATTTTGGTCATTTAGCGGACACTCTTTTTCAGATTGACTTGCTCAACTAGCATCACAGGCATGGTAACCCTTACTGAGAACGTTGCTGCTGTTCGGGTCGGCTAATTGCAAATTCATTTTTGTATTTTAAAGCACATGTATTTTAATGACATACAAATAAATGGTATTTTGTAGTTTATTTTGATATATTGACCTTTATGGTATTTTGCATCTGTATTTTGTGATTGTATTTTGTCCATCCTTGACCATAGGCTTAATGGTAAAATGCACAGGAGGGGATACTTCAGGCAGAGCTAAATTCAATAACCTGTAAAATGTTTGTGTTCCTAGTTCCAACAGTGCAGTAATATCTAACAATACACACAAATCTAAAAAGTAAGAAATATTAGGGTGAGAAAGTCCAGAGTATATACAGTGCATTTGGAAAGTATTCAGACAACTCTTTTCACATTTTGTTACATTGCAGCAAATTCCCCTCATCAATCTACACAATTAGCCCATAACAGCAAAGAAAAACAGTTTAGACATTTTTGGGATGGTACCAGGTTTCCTCCAGATGTGACGCTTGGCAATCATGCCAAAGAGTTGAAGCTTGGTTTGATCAGACCAGAGAATATTGTTTCTCATGGTCTGAGTCCTTCAGGTGCCTTTTGTCAATGTCCTTCTCAATGGCAACCCGGAACATGTCCCAGATCGCGTGATCATAACAGTCTTTAAGCAAGGATTCCGATTGGTCAGATCAGCAGTGAATAGACCTTAGCACGGGTACTTCCTGTTTGAGTTTCTGCCTATAGGGAGTAGCAAAATTGAATCGTGATCTGATTTACCGAAGGGATGTCGGGGGAGGGCTTGTTGCCCTACCAGAAGGGAGAGTAACAATGGTTGAGAGTTTTTAAAGTGCGAGTACTGCAGCCGATGTGTTGATAGAGCTTGTGGCATTTTCTTCAGATTTGCTTTATTAAAGTCCCCAGCTATAATAAATGCGGACTTGGGATATGCGTTTTCCAGTTTGCACAAGGTCCAGTATAGATCCTTGTGAGATTACGCAAATTCGTTGTTGTTTTTTGGAAAGCAACATCGTCGCCAACATTTTCTTGCATCCATCTGACCATGCAGACTGCAGAGTGAACAGCAAGAAAGTGCTTGTGACTCCATGGTTAAGCAATTGCTCTCTTCTTGAGTGGCAGGGAGCAGGGCTTCATATGGAAAGCGGCATGAAGCAGGAGGAGTGAGACGACTGAAGTAGCAAACTGAGTAAACTACAAAAACTGACATTACACGTTGGAGTTGCTCATCACATTTAACAAACCAAATATTCAAATACCATTATAGAAGAAGTAAAAACTCAAACCGGTCCGTGCATCAACACTGGTATATAGCCAAATAACGGAATAGTCAAATAACGGTATACCACCCACGCCTAAATTGATGATACAAAGAAAGGGGGTACTATGTATGTAACGGTGTGTGTAAGGAACGAGTTGCGTTTTGAGCACTCACTGCTGCTGTGAGCGTATAGTCTGTGTGTTGGCACTCCCTCCACCAAGCCTCTTTGCCTTCTCCACCTCTCTCTCCAGCTCTTCCCTGTGGGCCTTCTTCAGTGTCTCCATAACTAAACCACAGAGAGAAAAGGGAGAATGTGATGTTTATGGATCTAAAATCAAAAATTGTATTACCCCATGAATTGCTGTGGTGTTGACTGTTCCATTCCAGTCCTTGAACTGGGGAACTAATGACATCTATGTACAATTTTGACCCCTGACCCCATGACCCTGTGACCTCTGACCTTGTGCTGTGTCCTGGGTCTCCTCCCTCAGCACCCGGTCCCTGTCCCTCTCCAGCTCTCGGGTCTCGCGGGCATGCTGCTTCTGCAGCTCCTCCAGGGCCCGTTTGTGGGCCCGCTCCATGGCCTGAAGGCTGCGGCCGCACGTTGCCTCCCGACCACAGCTACCTCCCCCCATCCTCCCCCCACCCCACCCTCCTCCCTGCAAACGCTCCAGCTGCTGCCTCAGAGACGCCACCTGAGTGTCACAAAGGTAGAGAGGCGGTAAAGCTCACTGAAAAAGATGGAGGCGGCGGGGTATGTAATTACTGGGTTGAACCGAACTGACATGCGAGTAGTGAAGGGGGATTTGAATGCCATATTCCATGTAGTCATATCAATCCCACACATCATGCATCTCAAAGGCAATGTTAGGGACTGTATGGATCATAGACAAAGGGACAGTGCAAGGAATACATTCATCTGGATCAGATTCCAGCAACCATATGATATGATTGTATGATCTGCACAAGTCCTAAAACTACCCCTGTGAAGACACAGTAGTCAACTGCACACTATAAAATGTTATCATAGGACACATCACTCAAAGATGGAATGAGACTTTCAGCAGTGTTTCCACTATTGACATCTGATAAACTCACAGTTCTAGAACCAGGGAAATGTCTTAATGTATTTTTCCGGGCAAACCGGTATTGCTAACTAAGCCCCTATTATACCCTCCTCCTTGGTATTTTGAAGAATGACAGGGTCAGTATTACTGCAGAGGGCCTGATTACCATCCTGCATGCATAATAGAGCAAGCCTAGTGTTAAAGAGTTCCACTTCATATGTAGATGAATCATCTAGATGAAGAGTAAATTTGCATTTATTTATTGTGTTTGCAAATTGAAAAACATCTCCACGCACTACCTCCCTCTGCAGCGCCTCATTGGCTGGATGGCTGGACCGTGAGCCCATTGGCAGTAGTGACCTCATCTCCTTTAGTGGCAGCCGCTCAAACTCTACCCACTTTCTCTCAATTTCCTCCTCTGCTCTTATCCTGGGGTCTGAGCCTACACCCGGCCCTTTCCTCGACAGCACCTGCTCCCATGTGCTACTGGTCACATCTCTGCTCCTCTCCTCCTGCCATTGGGCGTGCTCCCTGCCCTGCCCCTCCCCTGCCTCTCTCTGAGTGGCTGGCAGAGGGCTGGAGGGGACAGGCACTGGTGACAGCTCGACACAGTCAAATCGGCGTACAGTGGAGGTGGTGAATTCTGATCCAGCATCACCGTGGCGAGAAGGTGGTCGACGAGAGGAGGCCAGGGAGCGAGAGTTCTCCTTGTCACTACTGCTGTCAGGCAGTCTGGAGAGGAAGGACAGGGAGAGACAGTCAGACAGAGAGAGCGAGCGCAGATTGATAAAGTGACAGTATAATAGGGCTGTGGCCGTCATTACATTTTGTCAGCCAGTTATTGTCATGCAAAAGACTGCCTGTCTCACGGTAATTGACCGTTAATTAACAAACACATTTAGCATCTCCAGGCCTCCATGCATACCAGCCACTGATGCAGACCTTTGGAACATCTACATAAAAATAAAGTAATAAATCAATTTAACTTACACCATCACAACAATCCATTATTTATTTTAGTCAGGTCTAAAGAAACATGATATGAAGAAAATGTATTTCAGAAGAACAGAATATGAGTTGGCCTACTGTGTTATCTGGCTATGCTCCATGCTATATACTTGTTTATTTAACTGACAAGGTAAGTCCAGTGCCATCATTTTATATTACATGATTTTATAGTAAGAAGAATAGAATTTAATTTAGCTGAATAAAATAGAAAGTATATTTTTCCCCCATTCGGCGCATATGAGCTTAAAAGCGATAATTTTAAAACAGGTCCTATACGCTAGATTTAAAGTTATTTGGCAACTTTAGTTGTGAATGATACAAAACTTACAATGCCTTAGAAATCAAAACATATATGGACTGCATGATGAGACTATAGGCTATTGAGGATTTGAGAAAGTAGCAAAAACAGTTTGCAGTCTGCTTCTTGCCTCAGGCTGCACAACAGTTCTCTCATCAAGTGAGTATACTGTAGGCTAGACAAATTACGTACCAAATACATCTTAAATTATTTTAAAAAATGTTTTTCTGCCATGTGTAATATGCAGTAGGCTATGTATTGTATAACAGCTCAATCAATTTTAATTCAGGGTTTTTGTTCCGGCTTGGGCTCATATAGGCCTACGCATAAGCTCAAATATGAGTATGGGTGTTGTGAATGAATCTTAGAAAGCACTGTCCATTTCCTTGTGTTAGGCTTTGAACCAACATCCACAACGACCATGTTTCACTCTCAGTTTCAACCTGCTGTTGAACTTCTTTCTTCAAATTGATCATCACAGCAAGGTGAGTTTTAAAAGCATGAGACTGTTGGATGTGATTTTTAATTGCATTTGCATTGCTGTCAGAGTGGTAAGAGGGACAATAGAGCCCTGAGCACCAGGCCAATAGGACCTGATGGTTGTTAGCAAGTTGGGTACTACCAAAGCACGTCCCAAGTGCACAAGAGGAGATTACCACGACTCAACGGTCACGTGGAATTTTACTGCGGTCACGACTCACGGTGTGGTGGTAATATGGTCACTACATGGTCACTACATAAAATAAATCCCTGGTGATTCACTATGTAAGCAACATAACATTACACATGATTGAGACTTGAAGTAATCCACAACTGCCCATGGACTTAGTAGCCCACCTGTACACCAGTATAAGAAAACAATAGGCCTCCTTATGTGACTTTTGTATTTGCCAGCTGGGACACAGAGGGAGGAGGAACTCACTGTGTAAGGTCTGGAGAGCTGCTGGGCCGAACACTCTTCCTCAGAACCTCAATCCAGTTCCTCCTGATCCCTGCAGTCATAGCTGACAGTGTGACAACTGCCTCCCTCGTCTGACCGACAGTCAGGAGAGAAGAGTAGAGTAAGAAATGGAACGGGTGTGGTGAGGGAAAGAAATCATTCAAATACCTGTCACTCATCCTCACATATCATAGAAAATTATTGGAACAGTGAAAAACACTCACCTGTATTTGAAATCCATAGTTCTTCTCTACATCAAACTCAGACACTTTTACACAAGACTTCAGGTCAACCTCCCCGTCCAGATCATCCTTCTGTAAGACACAGTTAGGAACAAACAAGTAAGACTACAGACACATATCAATAACTCACAATGTATCCCCTAAGACAATTATTGCAATAGTCAATAACTTTGAAGCATTTGAAAACATACCTCCTCCGCCCCAGAGTCTCTGTAGTACCTCAGACCAGCATCGGTCAACACAAACCAGTGCTTCTTCCACTGCAGACACACACATGCCACCAGTTAAACCAGCACTATTCGACCAATCTGATGCATTAATGCACACAAGCAGCTAAGTGACAGTTCACAGCAAGACATCTTTCAAATCAAGTTAACATGGACCAATGAAACCTATGGAGTACACAGTGTTTAAGACATTATGACAAGTATAATAAGAGTGCTTAAAGTGATGTATGGGTCATCTAAGTGTTTGTATTGTGAATTCAAAATGAGTTCAAACACATAACATACAAACCTAGCACACAGATGATACAATGAGCCACAAGCTCATATGAGGACGTTTCATACTCAGTCTTATCCTGCTAGAACATACCGGTTGTGCCTGCCTGGGCACACCAAGCTATTACTGGGATAACACATGGATAGTCTGCAGCTATCGCCTTACGCACAAGCTTTCTCATTAGGAGATAAGGAAAGAAGGCGAGAGAAAGGAGGAGAGGAATCAAACAAGAAAGCAGAAGGGAAGAGAGCTAGAAAGAAAGAAGAAAACAGATAAACAAGTGATACATGACTTCTGACTAAATAAGACAAGAAAGAAAGTCATAAGAAATGAAGAAAAACATGACTTCACCTCTCCATTCTCATCCAGTTTTGACATCCATCCCTTCTTGAAGTTAAGGAGGTCGGGCTACAAGAAAAGACAAAGTGTCAGGTTAACGGAACCGTTTTGAAGAAGTGAGACGAACACAAAAGTAGAACAAAGGATGCCAGCGTAGGATGTTCATAAACAAAGACCAACATTTTTCCATGTAGAAGTTAAACAAGGGCAGGCGTTTCATGCAGTTAGTGCACCATGGCAAACACCTGCGTGTACATTCAAATGTGTGAGGACATGGAAGTTGAGAGGGTTTTTAGAAGTGTTAAAGACAACAGGAAACAAAAAAAAGCACACCTTTGAGTGATGAGAGAGAAGACAGAAATAAAAATGATTGCTAAGGTAACAGTAACAATCAACATAGGAGACATGGGGAACTAGAGCAGAACACTATGTAGAGAGATTTGAAGGCAATTTAATCTACAGACTAATATGTTACTGACATTTAACCACTGCAGTCTCAACTATTTCTAGGAATCCTTTCAGTTTGTAGCCAGGGGAAAACCTGTGAGGTACTTTACAGAGGTGGTGATCCTGGATCAAGATTAGGAAGCTTTTTCCATCTACATTCCTCAGTTTGGGTCTTTATCTCCTTCAACCCTCCCCCTCTACCTGACATCACTGCCTGTTCTCACTGGAACTCATAAATTGTCACATTGTAAACACCACTGTGCTTTGTTCCAGCCAAACCATTACAAGGCCTGAGGAACATTAACAGGCAGATGTATGGTTACAGCATGAGGTAGACTTAGAACCACCTTCCCATGAGTTGACTAATGATAACATTAACAGGCAGATCTATGGTTACAGCATGAAGTAGACTTAGAACCACCTTCCCATGAGTTGACTAATGATAACATTAACAGGCAGATGTATGGTTACAGCATGAGGTAGACTTAGAACCACCTTCCCATGAGTTGACTTATGATCAAATGTGTCCTCTAAGTAACTATGAGCATACTGGTGTATGTATGCGTCTCTCAAAGCATTTCGACTAGATAAATGCTTTAATATCATTTTGAAATTAGACGCAATAAACGAATAGTTGGCAACAAGAGGAAACATCGGAGGCAAGCTGTTAACGTTATTTCAGCAAATGGACGTTTTACAAAGTGCCAGGATGAGGATGACCCACCCGCACACAGAAGTATACCTTTAAACACTTGCTTATTCATTTGAAGGAATAAACTATAGGTTGTTTATAGAATCATGCATTTATAGATTCCTCAAAGACCAATTTCAAATATTATATAAAATAAGGGATCTAACTAAACAAACGACTGGGGTGAGGTGTTCGTTTGCACATGCAAACAGTCAATACATGGAGTTCAATGTTGCTCTAATTCAATTGACACTTAGAACTGTAAACAATTGGATAACCCTAATGCGCTTACAAATACAATACGCATACATTTTTGATTAGCCCTGGCAGCCCTTGGCAATGGCATAAATTACAGCCACAGGTACGCAAAAAAAAACATAACGTTATGTGTAGAAAACAAACTAGAAAATAATTAAAGGCCACGAAACAAGAATATAGACACACCCACTCCCCGAATTTAAACGTAACCATTTTAATCACCAATGTTCCATGTTGCCTAATGGTTGCGGCGAACAATTAAACATTCGTGCAACAATGTCTTGGAACACGGTTCAGTTATAGACTCCAAAAATGGAAATGTAATTCAAGTAGTGGCATCAAGGCAAACGTACCGTCATGTTAGTAGGACCCAGGAGGCAGTTGAGAGAAAAACAAACACTTAAAATAAAAAATATTGTTGCAATAGCCTACTCGTCCAAAAAGTGAATTTTGTACTAATGTGATCGGGGTTGAATAAGTATTGCTTCAGTTTTCTACCTGCTGATCCGTTCGCTTAAAAACTTGTCTGCATAGCAGGAAGGCTAGAAACTAAAACAAACCCCGCCATTTCTACCCCTCTTGGGTCGGTGAACTGTATCTTATCGCTCAAATATATTTTCCATTGACTATTTCAACAGAAACGGAAGATTATAGACATCATTGACACACACACACAACCCTTGAAAGCCACAATTTCACAACTTTTTTTTTGCCGTTTGTTAAGATGTTTTTCGTTCTGCACTCTCGCCCTGTTTGCCACTTCCTGGGCGGATCTGTAAGAATCGTTTGAGCAAACAAGCTAACCAATCAAGTGATCAGTGGGCTGCTCAGAGCATTTGAATATTGAAATATAGACTGTACACTGCCAAAAAAGCAACCAATGACACCTACTTCCAGACCACATAGCTTCTACTAAAATACACATTAAAGCATTTATGACATTCCTTAGTTGAGTAGCTAGATTATTTATGCTAACTCGGTAAAATCTTGTGAGGCTATTTTACGCCGATTCTCATGCAAAACGTTAATTAAACGGTGTCACACGGGAGTGACCAACCCTGCATTTGTCCAATAGAAACTCTCGTTTTAGTTTAAAAACGTTCCTAACTTTTTGGA
Organism: Oncorhynchus kisutch; assembly: GCF_002021735.2. Lineage (NCBI taxonomy): Eukaryota > Metazoa > Chordata > Actinopteri > Salmoniformes > Salmonidae > Oncorhynchus > Oncorhynchus kisutch. The sequence continues at coordinate 76,003,226 of NC_034179.2, read as the reverse complement.
CTAGTGATTACACCCCAGGCCAAGAATTTGAAACACATGCCCCAGCAGCCCACAATTGACAATGCTCACTCTATGAAACGCCAGTAGGATTCAGGTGAAAGAAACGGACCTACAACCCACGGACATACTTCAAAGTCTGAATTAAATTTAGGAATGTTAAAAGAAAGCATTGAAGTCACACTGCATTTGAATTGAACAGAGAAGCCCTATACCAGTTTATAAAAGCAGTTTACAGCAACTTCTAGAATTCATAACCTGAATAAATGGACAGATATGTGTTTGTAACATTGTAAACAAAATAGACTGCATGCAGAAGGAAAGCATTGTAAAACTAAACTTTCAGATTAGATATACTGTACACTAATAAGCATGTGAGTAAATAAATACTAGATGTTGACCATTATTCAAAGCAGCAACAGGGCAATAAATATTAAAGACACAAAAGCCATTTTATAATAGGATCGGAGAAGGAAGTTTGGATGTGGGCAGGTGAATGTTTACTCTGGCCTTTTCTCAATTGGATTTGCTCAACTTCTGCATCCTCTCTCACCTCCTTTTGAAAAAGGTAATCGATGAGAGGCAGTGTAGAGAGGGGACGTGTAGAATGTATAAATAAAATTATATATTGTTTTTGAACATGTGCATGCTTTTCTCCTCAGACAAAACGAAAGCTGGTTCAAAGGGGGTGCGGCAGATTTCAAAACTCCTCTGCGAAGGACTCTGGTAGGATACACATGACTATCCTCAATGGAAGGTGGCTATCGAGGTGGGAAGGACACTCTTCCGTTCGCCTACTAACAAATTGACATCTCCTCAACCACAACGGTTTCCGGATCACGGAGGAGAGAGGATGAAGGACAGAATTTTACCCAAATGAGAAAAGGTATATACATGCCATGCCCCTTAGTAGAGGAAGTTTAGTTTATGTAAACTGAAGGAAACATAGACTGATGACCTGTGTACATGGGACACCTTCTGCATTAAATTAGACAACCTCCATAAAGAAAATATACAATTTGATACAGGCTACAGAAGGCACACACAAGTAGACCTGTACCTGCATTTGTTCCAAGGAAGAGCTATGTTGTGCCCTCCATGGACTAGCCTCCTCCTCTATAGTGGGGCTGCTAGGCCTCTGTAAAGGATGAGATTGTAATTATTAGTGTAAATGTTTCTGGTGTTTTGTGGTGTAAAACTGAGCGGGTCAAGCATAACACATCAACCCTGTAACCCATAGAGAGACAGGCTACACATTTTTAACAATGCCATTTTTTGTGAAGTTTGCATTCAATTATCACTCCGTGTTGCACACAACAAGCTTCCATTCCCCCTGTCACAAGTGGATTTATGGCTGATTTAAGATGAAAGATGAAATCGTCAACCCGGTTACTTTATTTGGCACTTAGCCTCTTGGGAGAAATACTTTATGAAGTTGAACATGTGCTCTTTATGACAGAATGTTAAAATTAGGTGAAATAAAATGTTTATTTTGACCAAGTTACAGTACACTTCTCAAAAGGCACTAAATTGGCAGAACAACTCACCTGCATGTGCAAAGAGGTGGACGAGTGTACTCGAGACAGTGTACCTCTGCTGCCATTTTGCCATTCTATGTGGTTTCTCTCTAGGTCCCCTGAGTCATCTAGCCACTCTCTGGAGGGATGCTTGGAGAGGGAGTGGCTAAAACATCAGACACGTGACATTAGATACAACATATTAATACTTAAAAAACTGTCAGTGACACAATGCTGATGTCACAGGTGAAATACAGAGGGAGAAACCACAGCATTACCTTGCGGACAACAATGGAAAACCCTAACCTTGCTGGTTTGAAGAGCTCCTGTCTCCCTGAGGGTCGGTTTGGAGTCTGTCCAACATGACCATGCTGCTCACTTTGGAGGACAGGCTTGACCTTTGGTAGATCGGCCATCATGGCGTACTCCTCCCTACTCCTCTCAGTTGACTCCCCCGACAACTGGCCAGACTCCGAGGACTCCATGGAACTCTGGGACGAGGTGTGCCTTTGCATCTGAGGGGAGGGACTTAGGTTGCGGTTGGTCAATCCTTTTGTGTTTGGGGAGGAGCTATGAGTCTCCAGACCCTGCCTACTACTGCTACTCCTAGTGGTTTCCCAGCTGACAGCAGATGCCCTCTGAGAGGGGGCAGATGTTTTGTTCTCTCTGCCCTCTCTGGATGGGGAGGTGCTATGTAGGAAGTGGGTGGAGCCTCGCCAGGAGCCAGGGGAGGGGTTAGAGTCAGGCCAAGCATCACCGTAACTGTCTTTTCTCTGGTAAGAGAGGCTGGAGTCACCACCACTGGTGGTTTTCCTGAGGAGTGACTGACCTGGTGGGTCATTGCCTCTTTTGGATGGTGAGGGGTTGTGACTGTCACGGCTCCGACCGCTGAGGGCCCCACTCTTCTCAGATTTGTGTAGTAGTGATTGGCCGGGGGTGTCATGGCCCCTACTTAAAGGGGAGGGGCTACGACTACCACGACTTTGACATCTGACAGAGCTGTTCGTCTCTGATTTACAAAGCAGTGATTGGCCAGGGGCATCATATCCCTTTCTCAAAGGGGAGGAGCTTCGACTGTCTAGACTTTGACTATTCAGAAAGTTTTGGGATTCACTTTTGCACAGTGATGACTGGCTCGGGGTATCATAGCCTCTCCTAGAGGGAGAGGGGGTAGGACGATCACGACTTTGACTTCTGACAGAGCTGTTCGTCTCAGATTTACGAAGCAGTGATTGGCCAGGGGGATCATATCCCTTTCTCAAAGGGGAGGAGCTTCGACTGTCTCGACCTTGACTATTCAGGTAGCTGTTGGATTCACTTTTGCGCAGAGATGACTGGCTAGGGGCATCATAGCCTTTCCTAGAGGGAGAGGAGCTTCCACTGTCACGACCTCGACCATTTCCATAGCCACGTGTCTCACTTTTGCATAGCAGGAATTGACAAGGAGTGTCAAAGCCACGTCTAGAAGGTGAAGAGCTACCACTTTCATAGGTATAAACATTTAAGTCATTCCTAGAAGCTGATTTCCTCAGAGATTGTCTTTCGGCATCATAACCCTCCCTAATGGGAGAGCCACACCGGCCGCCGTGTCGACTATGACCATTGAGAGAACTGTTCGTTTCAGATTTGCGAAGGAGGGACTGGCTGGTGGCATCGTAACTCCTCAAGGGAGAAGAATTGCGACTTTCACAACCATGACCATTTATCAAGCTGTTCCCATCAGATTTGCGAAGCAGGGTTTGGTTGGTGTCATAAGCCCTTCTTGAGGGAGATGAGCTTCTGCTGTCACGGCCATTTAAGGAGTTACTTGTTTCAGATTTGCGGACCAGGGATTGTCTGGGGCGTTCGTAACCCCCCCTTGAAGGGGCGGAGCTTCGTGTGTCACGTCCACGACCATTTAAGGAGCTGTCTGCCTCATTCTTGCGCAATACACTTTTAAAATCTGAAACAGAGTTGACCTGTGATATGGAACCAACTGAACTGGCCATCGATATTACATTTTTATTCAAGCCTCTAATATCAACACCTCGTCCAAAAGAGCTCTGGGGGGGACCTCTAGAAGTCTGGTCCCTCCCCTGAGACCAGCCCTCAGAGTCTAAGCCCCGTCTGTTGAGGTAGGTGGTACATTCACTTCGTTTGAATGGGAAGGTGTTTGGTAAGGGTGAAGAGGAGCGGGACAGGGAGGAGCTTTGTCTCGATGAATTGAACTTCCCAGACTCCTGATAGGAAGGGGAGTTTCTTCTACTGTATGAGCTGTTGAAACCCCTCCGGTTAGTGGAGGCCAGGGATTCTGCTATCTTAAAAGGGGTGGGGCTTGGGGAGCGAGGGCCCACCTGAGCCTCAACCTCGATGATGAGATCAAATGCGTCAGGAGGTTCAGGGATTTCCAGAGGCAGGTCTGGGTTTAGTATCTCTGGGTTTAACCTCTCTGAGGCCAGCCCCAGGTTAGGGTTCCTGAAGGGGATGGTAGCTTTGGGCTCAGGGCTCCGGTTGCTGTAGAGGGGGTGTCCCCTCTCTGAATGGCGGTAAACGGGAGGGGGGCTCTGATCCCTGAGAGAACGGGCACCTTTCGCCCTCCCCAGAGAGAAGTAGCCACTTTCACGATTCCTTTCTTCTTTTAACCCTAAAAAATAAAAACATTCCATCACATGGTATACTAAACGCTGTAATTATTGTTACATTCCAAGGAGTTGTAAGGATGTCCACAACACAGTTCTACAAGATACTTCCACACTACTATCAATAAGTCCCACCTCAACTCATGATATTGAACACAGGTACCTGACAACATCATCATGTAAATAACACCTATGAATGTAATAGGATACAGTTGAAGTTGGAAGTTTACATACACCTTAACCAAATACATTTAAACTCAGTTTTTCACAATTCCTGACATTTAATCCTAGTAACAATTCCCTGTTTAAGGTCAGTTAGGATCCCCACTTTATTTTAAGAATGTGAAATGTCAGAATAATAGTTAAGTGAATGATTAATTTAAGCTTTTATTTTCTTTCATCACATTCCCAGTGGGTCAGAAGTTTACATACACTCAATTAGTATTTGGTAGCATTGCCTTTAAATTGTTTAGCTTGTGTCAAACATTTCAGGTAGCCTTCCACAAGCTTCCCACAATAAGTTGGGTGAATTTTGGACCATTCCTCCTGACAGAGGTGGTGTGACTGTGTCAGGTTTGTAGGCCTCCTTGCTCGGACACACTTTTTCAGTTCTGCCCACACATTTTCTATAGGATTGAGGTCAGGGCTTTGTGATGGCCACTCCAATACCTTGACATTGTTGTCCTTTCTTGTTGCCATTTTGCCACAACTTTGGAAATATGCTTGGTGTCATTGTCCATTTGGAAGACCCATTGTAACCAAGATTTCCTTACTGATGTCTTGAGATGTTGCTTCAATATATCCACATAAATTTCCATCCTCATGATGCCACCTATTTTGTGAAGTGCACCAGTCCCTCCTGCAGCAAAGCACCCACACATCATGATACTGCCACCCCCGTCCTTCACGGTTGGGATGGTGTTCTTCGGCTTGCAAGCCTCCCCCTTTTTCCTCCAAATATAACGATGGTCATTATGGCCAAACAATTCTATTTTTGTTTCATCAGACTAGAGGACATTTCTCCAAAAAGTAAGATCTTTGTCCCCATGTGCAGTTGCAAACCATAGTCTGGCTTTTTTATGGCGGTTTTGGAGCAGTGGCCTTGCTGAGCAGCCTTTCAGGTTATGTCGATATAGGACTCGTTTTACTGTGGATATAGATACCTTTGTACCTGTTTCCTCCAGCATCTTCACAATTTCCTTTGCTGTTGTTCGTTCATCTTTAGGAGACAGAACGCGCCTCCTTCCTGAGCGGTATGACGGCTGCGTTGTCCCATGGTGTTTATACTTGCGTACTATTGTTTGTACAGATGAACGTGGTACTTTCAGGTGTTTGGAAATTGTTCTCAAGAATGAACCAGACTTGTGGAGGTCTACAATATTTTTTCTGAGGACTTGGCTGATTTCTTTTGATTTTCCCATGATGTCAAGCAAAGAGGCACTGAGTTTGAAGGTAGGCATTGCAATACATCCACAGGTACACCTCCAATTGACTCAAATGATGTCAATTAGCCTATCAGAAGCTTCTAAAGCCATGACATAATTTTGTGGAATTTTCCAAGCTGTTTAAAGGCACAGTCAACATAGTGTATGTAAACTTCTGACCCACTGGAATTGTGATACAGTGAATTATAAGTGAAATAATCTGTCTGTAAACAATTGTTGGAAAAATTACTTGTGTCATGCACAAAGTAGATGTCCTAACCGACTTGCCAAAACTATAGTTTGATAACAAGAAATTTGTGGTTGAAAAACTAGTTTTAATGATTCCAACCTAAGTGCATGTAAACGTCCGACTTCAACTGTACATGTGGTTAAGTGCAGTCCTCACCTGAGTGTCTGCCAATCCTGCCCCTGCTGTTGTCCTCCTCCATCCAGGCTTTGGGGTTGGTTCGGTGGGGTGGTGGGTCCAGGCGGGTCATGGTGAGGTGGGTTGAGCGGTGCCGGAGAGGCAGGTAGTCGTCCTCTGCACTGATGGAGCCACTGAGATCAGCGTAGACACTCTGGTCCCGACAGCTGGAAGAGGAGATTGTGATATAATGTTGTTGGAGAGAGGGAGAGAATGAGGGAGTGAGAAAGTATATATATTGTCCCTCTAGAATCGCAATATAAGGCTCATTGACTACTTGGTTTACAAAGCATGCTCAATGAGCTTCTTGTTTGACGTTCTTCGTGACTAGTTCGTAAATGACATTTCCCCCCTGCAAAATACCTAAATATAAAGCCCAATGAAATGCCAAGTCTCCAAAGATATCTCAACACAAGTGCATAGAGTGAACAAACATTATTTTGTACTAAACACTTCTCCTTAGTGGAACTTCTATCTCAGACACACACTAGAGCCAATAGATTCTGAAGAGAACCTGTCAGTGCTGTCGTCGTCTCCGTCACAGATGTAGAGGTCACAGTCAGGGCTCAGGATGCATAAGGAGCTTTCCTCGTAACCCAGCTGATCTCCACTGACATCACAGTAGCTGCTCACCACTGACAGGCCATCAGAGTCCTCCTGATAGGTCAACGAGAACACACATACCACTCACAACATACGGCAAACAAAAACAGAACATCAGCCAATAGAGCTACAGGTGACTTAAGGTATTGAAGTGTAATACCATGTTAACTAGCACTTTCTGCAATTGTCAGTAATTCTGGTTAAACTAAATTCAATGTCCATTTTCACAAAAAACAAATAGCAGACACTGACAAATACTGTTTGTACTATGAGAGAAAAGCAAACACTGACAAGATAAGACAGTGAGCAGCCATAGAAACTAAACGTTTTGTTGGAACTAGCACAATTTAACTCACTAGGCCTACAATGCCTCATTCATTTACAGATACATCTTAACAATGAACACAGGTTTAACACAGTCATCATTATCAAACCTGAACGCAACACCTCCAAGTCTCTCTTTATATTCATTTCCATATGGGGAAGTTCATGAATAGTCTCCCCTCTGTCTCACTCTTCTGTTCCTCAAGACCTCCCTCTCATACTCACAAGTTCTGTCTGTCTCTCGATTAGAGTTACACTGTTGTAACTTTACCTAGATTGTAGTTCTCCTCATTATTATTTCATATAAGTTTTTTCTTGACATATACAACCCTTCTGGGTTGTCTTAAAATACATATTCTCATCTTCAGTTTGACTTGAATTAATGGCAATATCAACAACAACTTTATAATATTATAGTACAAGGTAGATATACAAAAGGTATTGCAATGTAACACAGAAATGAAAAGCAATGAGATAAGATCTGACTTCCACAAAATGTATATTTGCCTAATTTGTGGCGATCAAAGGCAAAACAAGGAGAGTGCTATGCTACCAATTAACAGTTGTGTCCTCATAAATGAATGTGCCTTTGCAATGACATACTATGTGTAGATGTGGGCCAACCGGTGCTTTCTGTAACCTGCCTTCATGTATAATGTTACCAGTGATTCCCAAAAGGGCAGTAAATGATCTCCCGTCATTCATTTGTAATGGGAGCATTCTCTTCACCGCCCTCTTCGTATCTTTTTTCCCTCATACGTTCCTCCTTATTCACTACACTCAACACAGGGTCATGCCTCACCAACGTCTGTTACTGAGCACTTTGTAGTGAATTCAGCACTGGGTGTTACTGGTTAAATGGAGTAGCTTCCCCTTCCGGAACGAAAAAGTCTGCTAGCCAAAGTTTAAGTAGACTCAAAGTCAACATTACCACTCAGCCATTTCCCTTACTTCCTCTCGTGTATTGATCCTTGACTGTCTGACCTCAATGTATATCTGACCCTTTCCCTGACCCCATATCTTACCTTCCACCTGTCTGTATAGGCCCAGATAATCACTCACCAGTCTTCTAGTCCCCTCTCCCTCTGTCTTGGCACTGGTATCTCTCTCCACTGCCTGTGGTGCTGGTAGTGGTGTTGGTGGAGGTACAGTGGCTTGCCCTGGCTCCTTCTCCACTGTGAGGCTCTGCTGTGGTGTTTCGGCTGTACCCGTGCCTGTACTCGTGCCCGAGTGTAGGTGCTTCTGGCGCAGGCAGTCGTGGCAGCGGGAGGAGTCGAAGATGTTGGGCTGAAACTTGGGACAGATAAGGTCATCGCCGGAGAGGGGCATGGCGCGGCAAGAGGTGGCAGGCACTCACTCATCGCACCCCTCGGAGAACACTGAGGAACAACACAGGCTGTAAAGGCAGATAAAACCAAACACAGTATTTAATAATGAGCCTAAAACACCACAAAGTAGAAAAGGTGGTTGTAGTAAAATAGTAGTACCAGTAGTACTTCAGGAAAAATTGTTGATTTCAAAAGAATATACAGTAGTCCATGAGGAGAAAAAAACTGCTAAAACCCTTTCAACATTTATATGTACACAGTGTAAGACATTGATGGGATATTATTGCAGCGTAGCTGTAGTCATGCTGGAAGCAATGCTGTAGCATATTTGATCCACAAGGGCCATTATTTCATGATTAGTGTGATAAAACGGAACAGGTAAGCTAAGTGAAAACTAATTACACGAGGATATAGTGAAACACAATACAGAAAGGAAGATAATAGAAGTCTTTCCAGCATATTATATCATTACTAAACGTCACTGAAAGCACTTGGTAACATCCCAATTTAAAAACATTTCAGCAATGAAAATCTAAATAAGTCAAAGTCTTGAATAATTCATTGCTAGATTTCTTAATGTATATTATTTTCCATTTAATTATTCTCTTCTGAATTTGAGAGGAAGAGGTTTTCAACGATACCTGACAGAAGAGTCCTCAGCCGTCAGTTAAACTGAGAATATGCCATTTAGAGAGATACTATACTGTCCATCAGACCCCCGGCCTCTTCCTCTGCTCACAATCCCCCTGAGGCTCTTACTCTTACATGGATCTGATTGGTTGTTCCGACAATGGATGAAACTGATGCACTTCTGACTGCCATGTTGGCTCTGCTTAACTTTACAGAGAACCTATCAGTCTGCCAGATCTAGAACCAATATGGAGTCAGTTGCATGACAGTTACTCTATTGAAGGTTGTATTAGATATCATGAGCTTTAGAAAGCTAAATGAACTGCTTGTGACAGATGGCCCACGTTAGCTCAGGTTAGTGTAAATAAATAAACACTGCTAAGGTATGAGAATAGCATACATTAAAATCCTTGATTATACAGCATTTCTTGAAATCAATCAAACAAATGAGGGCATAGGGGTAACTATGTCTAGAAATACACACATAAAGATCTATTCTCTGATGCTCTGAAAAGGATGTTGACTGAGGAGTCAGGTTTCCTATCAAACAATAGGCTATAGAACTAGAGGGATTCACAAACTATAGGTTTATACAAGGATATAAACAAAAATATTAAAGCAAGTGATTCGTATATATTCTTTTCTTTTAATCAAACTTTGAGCATATACACATTGTATGAAATACAACATTACCAAAGCAGTTAGCATATAAACAAACATGTAGAAAGGAGAGAGCCTAACAAAGGAAACAGACAGGTCGTGTCCAATTGGTTAAAACAAAACAGTGTTTGAAACAGCCGCTCTGGCAGACATTGGCTTTCAATGAGAATGAATATGTGCAGTTTGTGTATTTGTGATTTTATTTGCTCCGTAGACTTTCCAAACTGGTACCATACAAACTCTAAATGTCTATCATGGCTGCTTAAGATCCTGATCAAACAAAGAGGCCAGACAGACCCTTACACTGCAAATCTATTTTTTCATAACTCTCAGTCCTTGTGATGTACCCTCTTCCCAGTCAGTCTGCGTCTTTGCTTCTTGCTGGTCCTCCCAACTCTGTTCTTCTCAATTCTGCCTTTCTTGTCTGTGGCAGCTGGCTTCTTGTCTGTTGGCCGGCCTCGTCCTTTGCCTTCCTGCTTCCCTTTCCTGCTTCCCTTCCGCTGTGTCTGGTGAGCGTGGAGCGAGGCGTTCAGTGAGCAGATTCTGCAGAGAGGGAGGAGGGGGGATAATAACGTGTGAGAATAACTTGCCACCACAGTGCTCATATTGTTATATAGGCATCATATTAGACTAAATTAGCTGTCAGAACTGAATACAGAATGAGAATAGAACAGGAATTGGGGGCTCATTACTATTCATTAGCAGGGCATATAGCACAGTTGTTGAGGAATAATGCAATTTGCATAAATTATTACCCGCTTTTTAAAATCCTCCAGTGATTATGACCATTATCAATAACACATAAATGTTATTGATAGACACGTCAAATGACACATTTTCATTTTTTAGGATATGAAGCCACAAATTGTGCATTCAAATATTTTAAATATTATTGACAAGGAAAGAGTACAAGTGTTTTTCATTAAATGTGAGTGAAACACAACATACTTTTTATTGAGGATGGGATTCCCAGATTTCTTTGGCATAGCGCCCATTTTCTCCTGCTCCTCCACCACCTCCTCCTCACCATCCTCAGTAACCTTCAAAAGAAAATGTACAGTTTGAATATCTTTCAGAGAAACTATTTCAAAACACAAGGGACGTGGAAATCTGAAACAACCGCTTTACCTGATTGGTTGCTGGTGCAAAGAGGCTGGCCCCTGTGAGGTCAAGGTCACTGATGGTTGTTACGGTAACAGTATGGTTGGGGTGATCGTACTGTACAGACTCGGTTGTGCCCGTTATCACATCCTCCAATTCATCTTCTTCATCATCATCCTCATCTGTGTAAAATTAACCATAACAATAATAGTAAGTAAGCAGATGAAATGGATTCACACTACATGTTTACTTCTGGTTAAACCTGAAATCGCAGATAAGGGCAAGTGAAGGCATCCAACAATATTCTGTCAAGCTTGGCTGACATGTTTGATTATTTCGCTCAAACTCACCGAGAGCCTCTTTTCTTTCCTGCAGCAACTTCAAATACTCCTTGTGTCTCTGGAATTAAAGAGTAAATATGATTCGTGCCCCCTTCTGTCCACATTGTTAGTATTCCCTTCATCAAAAACGCTACTAAAGTGACACGTTTTACACACCATGACTACTTAACACTTAAATTACATTTTGTGCCTTCTCTTAGCTGGTGTTTACCTCTTCTTTGACTCTCTTCTGCTCCTCCTTTATCTTGTTCTGGATTTCCACCACTGCTGCTTTCCTCCTCTCCACCTTTCTCTTGTGGAATCCTGTCAGATAATCCCTGCAGGAGATACGATAAATCAAACAGATGAGTACATTCATGACAAGTCACTTGTCGTCACTTTCTTGCATTCACCAATACTTAACTACTGACAGGATTAATGGGAACTTGGCAAACCAATTAGAGGTGCACTAAACACATTTCTCAAAGACAGAGAGGCAGGATGATGTGGTTTATGATTCTCTATCAACGATGAAGCCATATCATACAAGCTGACCATGTAAATGAGACCTACCTAGCAATCTAGCTAGTTTAGCCAGAGATGCTCTATAGTTAGCTAACGTTAGCTTGCTATGCGTTGGGACTCCTGTGCTGTTTATAATATGCCAAACTCACTGTCGCTCGTTATCGTTGAACATGACCACGCATTTTTCTCTTTTCTTAGATCCAGGTTTAAATTTATCATGCTTCCCTTTTTCCTTTTTGTTCCAGTTCTTCAAGTTTTTCATTTTGAGAACACGTGAGCTTGTTTTTCAGCTGGCTTTTTGCTTCAGAATATCCTGCTTCGTATGTGCATCATACAATGTGGTCCGACTGGGACAACCTCCCAAGCACTTTGGTTCTTTGAAATTGTGGCCATTCTCTCCAATGCCCAGTTATAGAAGAGTAATTGAAAAAAGTGCATCGAAATGAAATGTTATTCAGAATTCTGATACAAGTAAAATAACATTACCGTGCATACATTACATTAAACATTAATAAGTGTACAACTTTAATATTGCAACGATATTTATGGACAATGTGTTTAAAATACAAAAAGCAATTGGCTGCTATCAAAAATGTAGCACTGTTGAAACCAAAGCCTACCAGGGTGGAATAATCTGTTTGGTGGACACTGGTCACACTGCTCTGGTGTAGGCAATGTAGCTGTGCAAGTTTCAAACAGAGACCACATTCCACTCTGAACATGAAACCGGGTAGTCAAATACTGGGAGCCACAGTCTGCTGTGACATTCCTACAGATTAATACAGAGAGCGAGTCTGGAGACACAATAGTTATTTCTACTGTGGGGAGTGGCTGTAAGACACCACTATTCAGCCCAAGTCAAAGAAAAGATTTCAGCAAGGGGAGATGGAGACAGAAAAGGAGGGCACATACATCATGAGCTCAATAATAAGGCCAGGGACTGAGGAAGAGGGAGCCGAGGGGCAGAGAAAAAGAAACAGCAACTAGCTAAGCAGGAATAGAGACCAGTGAAGTGTGGGTGGTCTTCTTCCCCCACCTTCAGGTGGATAAACAAAACCAATGTATTTTTGTTGACCAGCCCATTCGCTAGTTCCAGTGAAACACCTAAATAAGGATCAAGATGAGTGTGTGAGCGTAATGCAGAACACTAACATTGCTTTAACAGTGTTCTGTCTAAAAACATCTCGTTTTGGCAACATCCTTTTTACTGTAGCATCCCTACTGCTTGGCATTTATAGCAATTTAAAATAAGACACGAACACACACATTCTGTCCATGGCAATCTTTTATTAAAAAACTAAATCATACATAGAAATCCAGAAAACAATACATAGAGGAGAAAACATTAGATGAGATATTTTGTAACATTAGAAATCGTAGTAAATCCATTGACTGTAGATGGTTGGTTGTGCAGCACGTACTAGCCCACACTAACCAGTCTGATCAATTCAATCTGAAATAACGGTGCAGATACAAGGGACATGGTTGGGTAAATTGACACCATACAGAGGTTGAACTGGAAGACATGCAGTCAGTCTTTCTCATATTAGGGTAAAGTGTATAAACACATTTCTGTGCATTGGAGTTCATGTCAAAAACACTACAATGTGCCAAATATTGATGACCTATATACTGCCATACTAATTACTTGGACAACATTACTGCATAATTTTTTTTTTATTTTTTTTTTAAAGTCACTCCAGCAGGTTATATCCCTAGGTTGCCTTGACAATATAAAAGAATAAGGAAACAAGATTGCGCAAAAAAAAAAAAAATGAGCATGTATAATATTACAGCCATTAAATAAGAAAATCAGAACACAAAGATGAGAATGACAAAAGTGACAAAGTCTAGCCAACAGACAATACAGTTAAAAGCAATTGGACAGATTCCACAATGATAGTTCTGACACTGAAAACATACCTAAATAATTGTTAACTACATCAAGGCCATTATGCTCGAGAGCTTCCCAATCAGATTTGTCAGAATCAACCTTACTAGTGACAGTGACCGAACTGTTTGGTCAATAACAGTCAACTCACTCCGTCCCCGGGCTGGTGGCCAATACACAAACCATTTAACCTTCTAAGAGTTGATAGAACCTTCTTTCTACCCATTTGTTTCCCCTCTCGCATACATAAGAACATCCTGCTTCATTCTATTCAAGACAGCTGTCTCTACATGGCTACAGAATGTACAATCTATATACAATCACAAATGTGATACTGTGTATGCGACTGACTGCATATATATATATATGTGTGTGTGTGTAACCTGTAAAGAATTGGGCTTTGATTTTCCATTTAGGGTGATGCTCCAATCCATGAACCTTTTTTCTTGTTGAAAAATGAATGGCACTTTTACAGTGCTGGCCCATTAATATTGCACTGCACTGCTGAGTCTAAATAAAGCTGCTCTGTGTACTGTATGACTACTGTCAACTGTCACCATGCCAACTGGTGTGGTACTACAGTATATTGCGCTTGAGTACACTGGCATTGTACAGTCAATGAGGTAGATATAAATAGATACTACTCTGCACTGTACTGTGAGAAGCAAGTTATTTTGAATTGTACAGTAGAGGCTAGAGGGTGACTATCATAGCTAGAATGCACTGAAGCCACAGTCGGTCTCCTTGCGTTGAACTATTGTATTGGGCTGTCAAAAATACATACATTTTAAATGTATCATTGTGAAGCTTGGACGTACATGACATTTTAGCATTTAGCATCTAGAACTTGTGGAATGCCAGTGCATGTGCAGCACGTCATCTACCTGTGACATTACAGCTCTGTAAAAAAGCTTAAGACACAACGAGCACAACCTCTTGTGGATGAAGGTCCATTCATCACGGGGCAAAACTCAAAATAGCTGTTGGCTAATTAGCCAACCAAAGAGAGAGACTGAATTGTATGTGGATGAGACCCAATGGCAGCCATTTTGATCCTTTTTCCCTTTGGGGCCTATAAGCAGATTCTCTCTACGCTAAGCAGTGTTAGCAACATTACAGTGTTAGCATTATACCAGTGAGCATGTGAGAAACCATGTGCAGTGGTCCAGTGTATGGGCTGCATTATATAGATTCTCCTTCTGTGAGTATATGGGGGTGTGTTAGGCCTGTCTGACAGTAAATATGACACTGCCAGAATGTTAACCGTAGTCAATGTTCAGGTAGGCAGTGTGAAGATTGAAGGTCCCTTTTAGTATCTCTCCTGTACAGTGATATGTCCATGAGATACGACTGTTGGCGTAGTTGACTATTAGATGCTGTGTGGAAATGGCTGACTAGTAATTTATCAGTGCTATGTCTATAGGGCTAGGTGACTGTTCTGGGATCTGTATGAGTGGGCTAATTTCTAATATGTGGTGGAGAATAACTCATCACTGACCACTGATCAGGACTCTGAGTGAGTAGATCACAAGTCAGCGTTAATGTGTGTGGGTCTGAGCCGAGATCTGTCTGAGGGAGAATCATCAGGAGGCCGCGATGGTGGTGCCCCCGCTGAGGCGGAGCAGGATCTGCTGGCAGTCCTGTAGGGAGCGGCGGTCGCCCACACGCTCAAGGGTGCGCTTGGCCTCGGCCAGCAGGCGGGCGCGGTGCCCTGGTGGGGTCAGCAGGGGTAAGGGTAGGTGGCGGCACGCCAGCAGGATAGCATGAGCCCTTTCACGCTCACCCAGAACACAGTCACCCTCAGCTGCAGGGCAGAGGAGGAGAAGAGGGGAGGAGGAAAAAGTAAAGAAAGGTCAGTACAGTTGGAAAGCACTAAATTTGTTTTCATTTGACATCAAAACACATTTGATATCAACTTCAAATGGTATCATTCATGATAATAATTGAAGTGTGGGTGTCCTTACCCGTGGTGTATCCAGGGTTGTTGGTCCTGCGTCGGAGGCTGTGCTCCAGTAGCTGGTGTGTGCGGGTGGGACTGGCTCCAGCCATCAGCCTCACTGTGGTCTCATGCAGGAACACCTGGGAGAGGACAAGAGAGGGAACATACGTAATTACACCATAGATAGCCATGAATAATCAATGAATAATTCAGCAGGTTTGAAGCCCTAGTTACCTTGTGTTGTGCCTGTCTGTAGCATTGGCCCAGCCTTCGCAACGAACTCAGGTCCTGCTGGAATCCAGCCAATTGGGAGCTAGGGGCGGGGCCTGGCTCCCCATTGCTGCTGCTTCCTCTTTGCCATAGGCTGGTCCTGAGGGTCAGCAAGAGGTCACAGACCAGGAGCTCCACCCCCTTGTTATAGGAAAGACAACAGTAAGGCAGACATAAAAAAAACTTTTTAAAAAAAACTGTTGAACTACATAATAAATTACTACACAATGAGTTACGGAAACTAATAGAGGCATATGGGACAGTACATGCACCGTAAGCAGTGTCTCGACCTGGATATGGTATGTTGCAGGTGCCTGCAGATTTGGGAGGCCTCTGTACTGCACTGCAGACACATTGCACTGGGCTGCAGGATCATGCAATGCAACTACAATGCACCACAGCCACCCCCTACGCACTACTACTATACCTAGCTAGAGTCAGCTTGTACCTGTGCTTTTGTGAGTCAAACGAGCACCCATGCAACGGTCACCGTGTGCAGTATATGTTTGTTCATGGTGTGTGTGTGTGTGTGTGTGTAATATGACCAATGAACACTGTGAATCAACCAAACTCCATGACAACCTTTACTGCATGTATATACACAAAGGTTAGAGTTGGTTCAAATAGAAATTACAGAGAGTGAATATTTTCACTTGCATCCCAAACACCCGCATTTTGGGAGAGTACCTTGTTGAGCCAGTTGCCAGACTGGGCGGACAGGGGAACAGAGATGCTGGTGCGCAGGTAGCTGCTGGCCCTGTCGCAGTGAGACAGACAGGCCACCGCCCCCTCTCCCTTCAGAGGAGACAGGCTCATCTGCACCGCCTTACACAGCAGCAGCACAGCCTTGGGCAACGGATGACTGCAGGACGACAGGGAAAACATAGGATTATGGCAATGCTTCGAATGTCATTTACATACACATCACTGGGACCATGCTCCCACACTTCCAAGACATCTACTGAAAACGGTGCATGAAGAAGACCCACATCAAGGACCCCACATACTCCAGCCACGAGCTGTTCACTCCCTTACTGTCAGGCAGACGGTATCAGAGCATGAGGTCTGATACCAACAGGCTCAGAGACCACCTGCTCTTATTCTCCACACCTTAGCACAACTGATGTTACCAGACTCTTATTAAGATTACTAAATACTGCATAATTTAAACACTTGCCCCCTAATCCTCCCTTCCCCAAACATGTATAAATAATGGACACTAAATTGTACCTTCCTGTATTATACTTGTGCTAAAAATGTTTATTCTATTCTACTGAGCCATTTACTTTATATTCCTATTCTTATCTTTTATTATTTCTTATTGTTGTTGTATTGTCCAGAAGGAACCTGCCAGTAACAATTTCTTTGGACGGTGTACAGTCGTGGCCAAAAGTTTTGAGAATGACACAAATATTAATTTCCAAAGTTTGCTGCTTCAGTATCTTTAGATATTTTTTGTTTTGATGATACTATGGAGTACTGAAGTATAATTACAAGCATTTCATAAGTGTCAAAGGCTTTTATTGACAGTCACGTGAAGTTGATGCAAAGAGTCAATATTTGCAGTGTTGACCCTTCTTTTTCAAGACCTCTGCAATCCGCCCTGGCATGCTGTCAATTAACTTCTGGGCCACATCCTGACTGATGGCAGCTCATTCTTGCATAATCAATGCTTTGAGTTTGCCAGAATTTGTGGGTTTTTGTTTGTCCACCCACCTCTTGAGGATTGACCATAAGTTCTCAATGGGATTAAGGTCTGGGGAGTTTCCTGGCCATGGACCCAAAATATCGATGTTTTGTTCCCCGAGACACTTAGTTATCACTTTTGCCTTATGGCAAGGTGCTCCATCATGCTGGAAAATACATTGTTCGTCACCAAACTGTTCCTGGATGGTTGGGAGAAGTTGCTCTCGGAGGATGTGTTGGTACCATTCTTTATTCATGGCTGTGTTCTTAGGTAAAATTGTGAGTGAGCCCACTCCCTTGGCTGAGAAGCAACCTCACACATGAATGGTCTCAGGATGCTTTACTGTTGGCATGACACAGGACTGATGGTAGTGCTCACCTTGTCTTCTCTGAACAAGCTTTTGTCCAGGCGCTCCAAACAATCGGAAGCGGGATTCATCAGATAAAATTACTTTAGCCCAGTCCTCAGCAGTCCAATCCCTGTACCTTTTGCAGAATATCAGTCTGTCCCTGATGTTTCTCCTGGAGAGAAGTGGCTTCTTTGCTGCCCTTCTTGACACCAGGCCATCCTCCAAAAGTCTTCGCCTCACCGTGGGTGCAGATGCGCTCACACCTGCCTGCTGCCATTCCTGAGCAAGCTCTGAATTACAATTCATCTGATCACTCTTTATAACATTCTGGAGTATGCAAATTGCCATCATACAAACTGAGGCAGCAGACTTTGTAAAAATTAAGATGTGTCATTCTCAAACCTTTTGGCAACGACTGTATACCAGGTGTATCTCGTACATACAATTAATAAAACACACACAAAGTATACTGACTCGAGGGTATGGAGAGCTCTGGGCATGCGCTCTGCCTCTGCCAGCAGCGACCTCACAGCGACATCATCTCCTTGCAGCCAATGGGCAGCAGCCTTTAGGACCAATGCCCACCAGCGACTCACTGGGTCTGCCACTAAGCAGAGATTACATGACAACATTAGACTTCAACTGTGGCATCGAGAGGTCAAGCAAAAAATGTTCACATTATATTGAATAAGTCAATTATGTTAATCATAAAGAGTTTCTTTAGTGTTCAAGATACATATGAGAAGAATAACATCTATACACATTCACAGCCTCAGATCATCTCGTAGGAAACAAAGATGAGATAAATCTGTAAAGAAATCTGTCCCACACAGAACATGGTGTGGTTCACACTAACGTGTGCATTCCAGTACCTGGCATGGTGGTGTGATTAGGTGGGGCTGGGAAGGGAGGTGAGGAGGACTCCTCTGTGCAGCTGTTCAATAGCTGGAGAAACTCCAAGGCACTGGAGAACTCCCTGAGAGAGAGAGAGAGAGAGAGAGAGAGAGAGAGAGAGAGAGAGAAAAGAAAACAAAGTAAAGTAAACTATTTGCATAGGTAAACAGGAGAGTGACTGGGCACTGTGAGGACCCTGGCCTTACCCCGAGTTGTTCTTGGGCTTGTCTGCCTCCGTGTCAGTGGGGGGCTGGATGAGGGAGTGAACAGCTCTCTCCAGCAGCTTCTCACAGAAACAACGATGCAGCTGGGCGATGGGGTCAGCTAAAGGAAGAAAGAGAAAGATAATTAAAAGGCCCAATTGTTGCATGAGGGCATTTTTGTATACACTATTAGCTCTTCCGTCAACTTTATTGTTCATACCTGGGTCTCTCTGGGAAGTGTACACGCCCTCTCTGCTCTCAGACTTCACAGACCAATCACAGCTGAGGAAGAACTGCCTGCCCAATGGGGTGAAGAGCCAGTGCAGACAGTCAGGGATGGGCTTGGAGTCTGATTGGCTGGCCACACCCTCAGCACAGCTCAAAAGGTAACCCTGGGACACAGACATGTAGGGAAAGATGACAGTGTGTGGATAGTATCAGAGATATCATTACCATAGCAGTAATGGAGGGATGTGGAGGATTAGTAATGGAGGATGGAGGGATGCCCTGAGACACTCACAGGCAGGCAGGAGAGGTGGTGGCCCAGTACAGTGCGCAAAGCTGTTGCCGCGGTGACATAGATATGGGCCTGCTGGGTGGGGGACATCTTGCTTTGGGCGCTCTCACTGAGGTTGACAGCACTCATAGACAGAGACAGAGCCCACAGGCCACTGCTCTGGGGAAGCTTCCCTACACACACAGAGAGAGAGAGAGAGAAGTTCCAGACAGAGGATGGGGTACTACTGTGTTATGTTATCGTGTTTACAATGACAAATGATACTGACCTAGGCTAAATGTTCTAGACTATTCAGTGTTGTCACCTGTGAGTTGCAGCTGGCTCAGCCTATGGTAGACCAGAGCTGCGTCCCGGGAGCTGGTCTTGGACTCCTCCCCCTTGTGCTTCCCACCAACCTGGCGAACCAGCCAGCCCAGAGGGGTGGGGTGATGCAGACAGTAGCGAATTAGGTTCCAGGAGAGGGAGAAGAGGAGGTCCCAACTGGTGGTGGGCAGGGCTCTGGTCAAGACTGACAGGCAGGTTTTCAAACTGGCCACGGCTGCTGTATAGTCACCCTGTAGGAGTGGAGAGGTGGGAAAATCTATAAGAATACTTATGGAGCTTGGCATTCATGTACCTATAGACAGAGATGCTTTAACCAATCAGGGCACCAGTTTAAGAGATACTCAAACACAGGTACAGATAAAAACAATAAGGTAGGGGAAAATCCTACAGACATGAAGGGATGTGAACTCACTCTGTTGAGATGTAGGTCTGCTTGTTTACGCTGCCTCCAGAAGGAGACTGATTTGGGCGAGTGGAGGGGGGTGACAGGCTCCCAGAGGTAGAGGACCCTAACACAGCCCCACACTGCCCCAACACCGCTCAAAATCCATACCGTCAACCATGGCAACAGGCACCAAAGCCAGGTCGCTGTGGGAAAGAGAGGGAGGAGTCAGTATAAGATACATTTACTCCAATACATCCTCAAAACAACTCCCAAACGGGAACTCTTACTGGGAACTACTACTGTTAAGAAAAATATTGACTGACTATAATAGCCTATCGTGAATGTATGCATGCAATAGGACTTGTATGGTCAGTGTAAGGGTCAACTAAGGGGCTGACCAAAGTTGTGGGTCTGGCTGGGTAATGAGAACAGTGTCCTGGAGGCTCTGTGTGCAGATGTCAAGCCAGAGCTGCTCTGGGCCTCAGATCCCAGGAGAGAGGGCAGGGGGTTGACGGAGAGGCAGAAGAAGGTGAGGGCACAGAGGAGGAGACGAGAGCGATCCATCACTCCCACGGAAGAGGGTGAGCCAGGCTCACTCTTCACCTGAGTGAAGGAGAGAGAGAGAATAGTTCAACTACTATGTAAGTGTTCAACCTTTGCAACATTCAATTCAAACCATTTCCACACAACAAAAACATGACCGTTCCTTGGCTATCATCATCACAGTACCTGCTCATGGTCCAGTAAGGGACTGCCAGGCTCGGAGTCGATGCAGTATGGAGAGAACTCACGAGGAGATCCTGACCCAGACTCTGAGGCTGGAGGTGACATCATCAGCATCTCTGGTTTCATCTCCACATCGTCAGACAGCACCACTGACTCTGACAGAGAGGAAGTGGGAGAGAGCCCAATATGTTACAATATGTACATCCAATATGTACATGAACTGAAGTTGTGATGGATTAACTAGTAATAAATGGGGGACTTGCTGTTCTTGCTGTTCATCTTGAGGGCCAGGTTCTCCTGCCGTAGTTTGTGGTTGACCTGCTGCAGGTATTTGATGTAGTCGATGGCTTTCCTCAGCACTCCTGACTTGTGCATCTGCGTACAAACACATTAGCAATGTGTCAGTGTACATTTGGTGAGTGCCCTATACGTCCATTCCTCTGACTTCCATGTACTCTAGGAAGTACTCTAGGAAATACCAAGTGTCTGTGGTTTAGCATATAGCCTAATTAAGTTTGACATTCAAATTGTTCTAGCATGCTCCTCTGAGTTTCTATCGGACTTGGACCACAAAATAAAGCAAAACCCACTGTTCCTGTAAGGTCAAAGATAGTCAATATTGGATTATTGTATCACTTGGTTTTCCTGACCTTGGCGTCGCCACCCATGACCAGGTCTCTCAGCTCCAGGATCTTGTCATTGATGGAGGAGCGGTACCTCTTCTCGATGATGTTGTGGGTGGTTCTCCTCTCCCCCTCCTTCATCACCCCCCCTGGACCCATCACCATTCCCATCCCGTGGTCCATCACCTGCCTGTTCCCACCTACACAGTGGGAGGTGCCTGACGACAGCTGTTTGATGGGCAGCTTGTCTCCACCCCCCATCATGACAGGCACAGTGGTCAAGATGTTACTGCCCATCAGAGTCTGAGGGAAGAGTTAAGGTAAAAGTCAGTGGTGACATATGAAACAGCTAAGATACTGAGGGGGACAGAGCAGAGAAGCATGTTCAATGGAATTCTTTTCTCATCTCTATTTAAAGTACTTTTCAGTACAAGTTCAGGATTAATCTGGGTCTTCGTGACTGTCCCCATTAGACCCTGAGCAGAGAGAATAGAAAGGGAGAGAGCGAAGCAGACAGATAGTATAGAGACCTACCGGTACCTGTAGAGTCTGTGTCTGGATAGGATGGGTCAAGGTGGTGATCCCAGGGTTCTGCATGGTGGACAGAACCTGTGTCCCATCAGATTTCAGGGTGGTCAGAACCAGATTCTCAGTCTTCAGAATCTGAGGCTGGTGGACCAGAAGCTGAGAGAGACCAGGGACACTGGATCAGTTACAACCAGTGATGCCATACACAACACAAGGTCTATGGTTACAACATGCTAGGATCTGCACGTATTTAGAGAGACTTTATATAGATTGGATGCAGTTAGTTTTGATTAGGGACTCAAACATGGTAAAGTATGAAGCTTGATACTCACGGGTACCTGTTGAACCTGCTGTTGCATGGTGTGGACTGTAGGCGCGGTGGAGAGAGTCTGGATGGTCTGGCCAGTCTGCAGTAGTCTCTGGTGCTGGATGGTCATGGGTTGAACCTGTGGTGATGTCATTATGCTCTGCATCTGCGGTTGGAGGACTGAGGGGAAAAAAGAGAGTTATGTAGTATGGATACATTGTCAAAGAGCACCATTCATATAGAAAAACATGTAGGGCTCTGAATATCTTCACATGATAAACATCTTTAAGTGCATTTCTAATGAATAACCACCATTTCCCAGTGACCTAATCTTTTCAGAAAAATAAAAAAAAGTTGCTCTAACCTTGGAAGCTTGTTGTGGGACTCTGGTGGCAGATGACAGGGTTCTGGATGAAGCGGGACTGGCCGCCACTGGATGTGATCATCACCGTCTGGGCCTGGGTCTGGATGGGCAGAGCCTGGTTGTGGGTCTGGACCAGGGTGTGCACAGGGAAGCTATGCGTCTGCATGGGGATGCTCTGGCTATGGACCTGGATGGTGGGTTGCTGCTGGGGCTGGGGCTGGATGGCCTGCATCTGGGGCCGGGGCTGGAGCAGGGGAGGGGCGCGGATATGATGCTGCCCTGAAGAGAACGTCTGGACTGGGGTCTGTGGTGGGGTGAGGGGCAGGGACTGGGGGGCCAGTGTTTGGGTGGGGGTGAGGGTCACGTTGCTGTTCTGGTAAACTGTGGTAGTGGTCTGGGGTGTCTGTGGGGCTTGAAGGGGTGGGCGTGGGGTGGCCCCAGCACCGTTCTGTAGGGAGCCCGCAGAGGCCATCTGGTCCTCAAAGAGGTCGGGGAAGTCCCCCACCTGGTTGCTGACGAACTGGAGCATCTCTGAGGAGAGAGAATAATTCAAGGGGTTCATGAGTCTCTGGTTGTGGGTGAGCTAAAATGCACTTTATTCTTAGACATAAAATCATGTGCAATGGCAATTAATTGACTAGACAACAAATTTGACTTTACATAGTTAGCATAAAATTGGCTTAGACATAATCCATTGGTTAATATGGCCCTCTAGTGAGGTAGGGCTTCATTGTTGCAGTCAAATCAAATTTTATTTGTCACAAGTGCCAAATACAACTTAACCAACAACGCAGTTCAAGAAATACAGAGTTAATAAAATATTTACTAAATAAACTAAAGTAAATCTAAAAGTAACACAAGAAATGCACATAAGAATAAAGAGGTGATATACAGGGGGTACAGATTAGTAGAGGTAATTTGTAAAGTGACTATGCATAGATAAACAGTGAGTAGCAGTGTAAATAGGGCGAGGGGTCAATGTAAATAATCTGGTGGCCATTTGATTAGTTGTTCAGCAGTCTTATGGCTTGGGGGTAGAAGCTGTTAAGGAGCCTTTTGGTCCTAGACTTGGCACTCAGGTACCGCTTGCTGTGGGGTAGCAGAGAGAACAGTCTATGACTTGGGTGACTAGAGGCTCTGACAATTTTTTGGTACTTCCTCTGACACCGCCTAGTATACAGGTCCTGGATTTCAGGAAGCTTGGCCCCAGTGATGTACTGGGCCGTACAACCTGTCACAACTAGGGACTTTTCTAACGCCTTCAAAAGTCTGCCTTAAGGAGCTGGAGCTGCTAGCACTGCCCAAAATGATTATTTTTTATGTCGTATAGAGTTTTTTTTAAACAATCTTTATTAAGAACTGTCATTTTATTGTGAGGAACTGGAGTTTCATCTGACATTTTTTCAGTTTTGTCCTCTGTTCTGAAGGCACTGCAGATTATTAACCTGCATTAGAAATTGGCCTTGAGTGAAGACATCACAGGAAAGAGGAGAATCCAGTGACCTTCAGTAGAGATTTACAACAGTGACAATGCTGTTTACTGCCAGGGCAAGGTCACTGAAGGAATTAAGAGGTTTATGGAGTGGTGGCCTTGGTTTGATACACTGCTACTGTTCCGGCATTGAGTCAAGGAAGAGAGCGCCAGCTAATGCTTTGAGGAAAGCCTTCCAACGACTAGCCCTGAAAAATGGCATGGTAATCTAGTACAGATGCCCTGAGAACGAGGTAAAAGAGCATCCTGGTAAGAACATTACTTCAGCTACTGGTGGAGTAGGTCTTGATTGTGGACGGCTGTACTGATAAGAGCTGTGGAGTTGAACGTGCAGTTTCAAACCGGTCTTGCAAGAAATTAGAGTATGAGAGCCTACATGAGAGCCTACATGTTGAAACTGTTTCGAACGCCCTCTACTGCAGGATGTGTTTAACACTTGTCGATTTATCGTAAGACCACATGGTAGGCTAAATGTTCTCATGTGGTTTACCATTGTCTGGGGTGCATAACAAGCCTGTGATCAGTGGGAAGAGGGTGCCATTTCTCATTATTCAAATGACAGCTTTACATTTGACAATATAATTTTGTCCTGTTTAAAACTGCTGCTGTTAGCAATACTGCCAAAATCCCTTCTCTAATGACAACGTCTAAGACATGTCACCGTATACAGAAAGCATGTCCAGAGCATGGGCTTCAAAGGACTTTGGCATGGTCTTATAGATTCCACTGTGACAGGAGGAAAAAGTGTCCTGTAGGGACCTATGTATAGACAACGCTGCTAGACGATTCGGGGTTAAAGAATATTCACACTTTTATCAATGAGGGGCTGCAACCCTGAACTCACACTTGCGATAAAGAAAGGCTAGACACCTATGCCAATAAATGCATCGTCCTCCCATTTATGATTATGGGGACACCATTTATCAAAACGCAGCAGCCACAACTCTAAAACCCTTGGATGCAGTGTACCATAGCCTGCTTCGCTTTATCACAGGTGACAGGTTTAATATCACTGCATCCTTTATCAGAAGGTCAGAAAGACCTCAATTCCCATAATTCACTTAATTTCTCCTTTTCATTTACAAAGCTATTCTGCACAAGCTTCCAACATCTCACTTCTGTTAAAGGAATACTTCGGGATTTTGGCAATGATGACGTTTACCTACTTCCCCAGAGTCAGATGAACTCATGGATACCATTTGCATGTCTCTGTGTCCAGTATGAAGGAAGTTAGAGGTAGTAATGACTTGAAGTCTATGGGTATCTACTAGCATGCTAGCATTGAATTATCATGTGAGTAGTTTGTTTTCAGGGCACCATTGGGAATGAGACCCTGGCCTCCCCTGAATAAATAAAAGTTTATTAAACAATAACATTACTGTAGAGTAACATTACTGTAATAACATTATGGGTCGATTGATGAAGAAATGGCTTATAGGGTCCATCTTACAATCGAAAAGGCTTGGAAAAAAATAAGTGGCTAGTCTAATATTAATCATTTATTAGAATTGTCTGCTTCATCGACCACACCAGAGACAGACTCACATGCACACAGGCTCCACAGGGGTTTTGCTTTCAGAGATACAAAACAAAACAGAGCCCCAAGCCAATTGTGACAAAAATAACTAAAACTGTCAAAACTGGGACAGTTTCCTAGGGCTGCTCAGAGCAGAGAAAATAGGTTATGTAACCAGAGCAGCTATTGCATTGGGAATAGTGGGGAGAAAAGTCTAGTTAGTAGGGCCAGGATGATACCAGTATCACTCCTTAGTATTGTGGCAAGGAAACAAAACACATAGCGGATTTAACTTATTTAGGAAAACAGCCCTAATGTTGGAAACAAACATCATATTGAATTATTTTCCAAGCCTTGACACACTATATTTCACAAACAGCAGGATAGATACGGCTATGCAGAGACCTTCTGAGGGGATCCTTAGTTCCAAGACTTAAATAGCCTAGATCTCATAAAGGTATCATTAAAACACAGTTTCTAACCTATAGAGGCAAACAAAAGATTATACAGAGACGCCCACCATCAAACTATTTAAGAGCTTTAGACTACATCTGGGTACCCTTTTAAAAAAAAGTTTCAATTGCTACCCAATCATTTCCAATTTACCGATATGTTTTCCTTTACATAGGTATAACATCTGACCAATTCAACTTACCAGACCTTTATTGTGGGGAGGAGTACATTTTTCATAAATAATTTAAGACTAAATTGAGTTAGACTCATACACAACGTTCTCCTTTTCACATTATTTTGTTATACCCAAGTCAACTCTTCGCATACTTCTCTTTTTAACACTAAAGAGGGATTACATAGCATAGTCCCCGGGTTCTCTTAGTTCCTGCACTACAATGGGTCCCATTTATCCCATATTGTATGACAGCGTCACATCATTTCGGTGACTTAGCATTCAGTAATTGGAATCTGGTGACCTACGCTGGTCAATTCTGTGTCCAAAGCTCCATCCTTTCACAGTGTGCCAAGGGTAAAACTGCTGTTTTGATAAGATGGGAACGGTGATGTTATCTCCATACTGAGTCAATGTGCTGAGCCTATGAATGAGCAGGGTGAAGCAGACATGTTTTCCAGTCAAAAAACAGAAGGGGTATTAATGATGAGCCAGTAGACATTGTGAGTCACTTTTTTCTCCATTATTGATTAACAAACCCTCAATGGTATGACAGCCAGGAGAGGGGTAGACAAGCATGACAAAAAAACATCTCACAACAAAATGTAATGAAGAATATAGATAAATAGGAAACAAGTAAAACTAGGCTAATAAGCCATTGGGAAAGTATAAGGAACCTTTTGCCTACAGGTAATTGAATGACACAGCTCACAGTTGAGTCACACTCAGTTACATTTGTGGAGTTGTTTATTCACACACTAAACTGTTGCATGACCACTGTTCTGTAGGCCAACCACCCATTTAAAATATGCTTGAATCTTCACTGATGTCAAATGCGATTGCAATATTAAATAAGTGACACAGAATCATTTAAGCCAACTATTGTTTAGAAATGTAAAATTGTGGAGTGCTATGTGTATCTAAGTATCCTATGCAACGCCCCAAAATAAAGGGTGAACAAGTTCCAATCCTATGGCATCCACAATAGTTTCATGGTTGACGACACTGTCCTACTGCCAATATTTGACACAGACAGAAAGTATATAATTATTTATATACTCCTTTAATGTGATGTGCACCATAATTAGCTAATCTAAATACAGTACCTATATGTAATTGTAACCAATTGACTATCAACAAGCGGGCTTCCTTGACACATGATACAAATCACCACTCCCGGCCTTACCGCGACGACGACACACAATACTGTCAGAAAGCAGAAACAGGACACAAACTTTCGTGGACAAACACACAAAATAATTCCATATTCTCTCATCAATTATGACATAAATAGTAACTCACCATCGATGTCGCCCAGTGTAAATTCGTCCCCTAGTTCTGACAAAGTCGGATCCATATTTTCCATGGTCGAGATGTACTCCCCACTAACGTTACTGTCCATAATATTATTTAGAACTTCGCCTCCCCGGCTTTAACCGGAGGTTGCTGAAGGAAAGAACCAAGATGTCCAGAGATCTTTGAAGCGTTAACAACGCATAACGTCACTTTATCTTAGCTCTAAGTTTATTAAACTATCAGAGGACAGGTAACACCTCAACAATGCCCCAGAGGCCGATTTCTATTTAGATAAACTCATTTAGAATTTAGACGTCGCCATCTTGTTTCCACTACTTACGTCATTTACAAACAGCGTTTGTGAACCAGGACGACTCCTGATTGGCTTAATCCTGGCTGTTGTTGTCGTGAGACCAGGCACCATTGTCCAATAGAAATTTCACATTTACCGTGGCCTGATAGTACGTCAACGATCAGAAGCTTTCTTGAAATTTGCATTGACTCCGCCCAAATATTTTCTTTAAAGAAAGAGCCTATCCAAAGAGATTCACCCTAATAAATATTTAATGATATCTGACTTTATATATGAGCCCGCCCCATCTGAACAACATTATTAATGTTCTGGCTATCCCCAGATGTTACACCATTACCTACCATCAGGATGTGAATTACACAATAACAATTTAAAAGATCACTAAATACAAATTAATATTTTCATGTTTGTGTGAAGAAAATCCAGTTGTTAGACGGTGTGAAACTGACCTCAAGTATAAATACTTTAGTTACATTTTGTAAACACAAGTAACATTTTATACAGATTTTCAAAAAAATCAAGAAATACTGCCTTGTTTCATTAAAAAAAAAAGTTGCTTGTTGTATGACTGTTAGTATGTCAGCGACTGGAGTGTGATATCAAGATAAATGAAATAGTAACCAGTGCCCACCGCACATTTACTCTGTACCGGTACCCTCTGTAAAAAGCCTCGCTATTGTTATTTTACTGCTGCTCTTTAATTATTTTTTACTTTCATTTCTTTTTGAGGTATTTTTCTTTAAACTGCTTTGTTGGTTAAGGGCTTGTAAGTAAGCATTTCACTGTAAGTACTACACCTGTTGTATTTGGCACATGTGACAAATTACATTTGATTAGATTCAGTACTGCCTAAAGTCTAATTCCCTGGTGTGTCAACTGAGCTGAGGGTGACATACTTTTTCTTAAAAACCACATCCTTGTAATAATTAATATTTATTCTGTGCACTCAATATTAATGTTGATCTGTATAAAATAAAAAATGACAAGGACAGACATTTTTATCAGATTTAAATTCTTTCCCCTTCAAAAAGCCACAACAACGCAACTGAATACATCATGTGAATGTGTGTCATACAGTACATCATTTCAGTTGTGAATAAGAGCTAAAAAATATGTTTTGTAATACTGGACCCTTAGTCGTAGATTATATTGGTGGATTTATGAAAATCTGCATACAGAAATAGATTGCTGTTTTAATGAAAGACAGTTAACTACTAATTTGATTGAATATAGTGGAAAACCATATTCTATAATGAATTAAAAATAACTATAGGATCACAAGTAATCATACAAATGGTGTAAGTGCATACTAAAAAGCTCAAATAACCACAGTAAGTGCTTGAACAAAGCTAAAACGATAGTTCAGTAATATTGTGGGAATAGAGGAAATCACACCATCCACTGCCAGTAAAAGGAAGAAAGACTTGCAACGTGCTTTTATTGATAATTGTGATAAGTTGCTTAATGATTGAACCTGAATCCACATTTTGAAAGGTCCTGAGAGTGTCTTTTTCTTCTGTGGTCTGGTGGTGTTGCAGGCCTAACTGTCCTTTATTTGTTCCAGTAGATCTCATAGGACTTCTTCTCTGTGTAGTTGGCGTCTGCTGAGCTGTTGCTGTTCCTGACCCTCTCCTTCACTACCTTCACCACCAGCCCTCCTGCAAGGGCAATTCCCGCTGCAGCCTTGCCTATCTCTGCCACCGCTGTCATAATGCACGCTGTCGCTCCCATGGAGCCCCAGGCACCAGGAACAACCCGCCCTGCAGATCCACACACCCCACCGGCCTGAATCAGAGTCCCACTCGCAGCCACCCCATCTGCCACAGCGGTGGCTGCACACTGAACAGCTCGAGCTGCAACACTGCCCCCAGTGGCCACTGCTTGCTGCCCAGCTGCTACTGAGCCAATAGCCACACCTACTGCGGTGCCCTCCCCTGTCAGGGTAGTTGTGCTGACAGCTGCACCTTCCAGAGCAGCCCCCAGGGCAGCTCCTGCCCCCATGGCACCCCCCACCCCTGCTGCAACTCCTACTGCTGCAGTCCCAATCAGGCTCACCTGCCCTAGAGCATCCAATGCAGCTGCCCCAGGACTGGCAGCTTCTGCCCCAGCTAGGGCGCCCACAGATCCCCCCAGCACTCCTCCGGTCGCTGCCCCGAGAGCCATGGCTGTTTTCCCTGTGGCTGCTGCCAATATGGCGCCCACAGCTTTTCCCATCCCTGTGCCGCCTGCCACCGACATCCCAGCCAGCTGCCCAGCAGCAAAGCCCACAGTGTTCCCCATGGCTGCAGCTCCCGCCGCTGCAGCTAGAGGGGCAGCTGCCCCGAACACTGCCCCCACGACCATGCCAGTGGCTCCAGCAGCCACGAGAATCTTCACTTTCTCTAGGACCTTCTCAGAAAGGGCGGCCTCTCTCCTGAACTGCCCCAGGGCAGAGAGGAAAGACTGCCTCCTACTCAAGGCCCTGTCGCTGCCCCGCTGCCTGGTCCTGAACAGCTCCCTCCACCTGTCCCCTCTGTCCCTCGGGAGGCTAGCAGCACTTCCTTTCCTCTCCTCTGTCCATCTCTCCATCTTCCATCCCTCCTCATTTACTCCTCCTCTCTCCAGGTCTCTCTTCCTTAATCCTGAACCTCCCACAGCTGCCCCCCTCCTCTCATCCCACCCACTCTCACTCCGTTCTAGATCACACTTCCGTCTTTTGGCCATCTTGTTCTCCCTGCCTTCTCCCTCCCCTCTCTCTCCCGCCATCCTCTCCTGCTCCTTCCTAATGGCAGCCTCAGACTCTCTGAACATGGTGTTGGTGTAGAAGCCTCCATTGTTCTCTTCCACAATCCTCTCCACCTTCTCCAGCAGCCCTACAACCTGGTGCAGGTCACTTGGGTCTCTGTTGTTGAAGACGTGGTACCTGCCCCCACATCTCTCTATCAGAGCCTTCAGCTCCACCGGGGCACTGGCTCCGAGGTACCCCTCCATCCCCCTACCTTCTAGGTCATCACCACGAGTGAACAGGACTAGTGTGTGGTCATGGACCGCCCCCTCCCCAAATATATGGACCATCTCCCACATGGCTCGGTCCTCATCCTCAGTGTAGCGTCCCAGTGGGATCACCAGGAGGAATGCATGGGGGCCTGAGGCAGACAGTGCCACACACTTGGCCATTTCAGAATGAGTCTGCTCAGCATTGAAGCGTGTGTCTCCAAAACCTGGCATGTCTACCACCACCACTCTTGTCCTCTTCCTCCTGACCTTTTGTCCTTCCTCCTCCTCAGTCAGGTCTGCGCTGCCTTGTTCACAGACTTGGGTGACTGAGCTGGCACGGAGCTCTGACAGGAAGTGCCTGCGGCCCAGGATGGTGTTCCCAGAGGCACTCTTCCCTGATCCTGTCTTTCCGATGAGGACAAGACGGAGCTCTGTGGCTAAGGACACATCCTCCTCCTTGCTCTCCAAAAAGTCATCTAGGTCTTTTCCCTCCCCTCTTCTCCTTCCTGGATGGACATGGAAATACAGCTTAATTTCTAATGACACAAAACAGCTATACAGTATTATTAGCTGCAGATTTAGCAAACAAATAGAAAATACATGTATCATATAATAACAATATGTTGACATCAATGATAGATACATATCATTAGCAATCCAGGGATATAGATATATATTGGCCAATGAGAGGCTTTGAAGCCACCCGTCAGCCATGTTGGCACTCCCCAGAAGAAGCAATCCTTCATAGGAATTAATGGACTTCTACAGTATTTCAATTAAATGTTTCTAGGACAAAATTACATGTATTTAAGTCTTTTTTGTTGTTCTTGCGGGGAAAGTAAGATTATATATATATTTTAAGTAAACTTCAAAGTCATGTAGCAGCTATTTCTCAATGATAGAAACGCATATAATAGTCACTTAGAGGCCCCCCAAGAAAACCTTGCCAAATTACAAACTCTTAAAACAATTTTTAAAATACTGTAATATTGTTCTAAAAGTTCGGTTAAAGAGGTTCTCTCAAAATCAGCTCTAACGTCAGAAACAATTCCACAACTCCCCGCGGTCATTGTCACAGTGAGGAAATCAAAATGCATGCTCAGCCTTCATATATTTGTGGGTAAAAATAATAATAAAAAACAACTTGTGTGTTAGTGGTATGGAGCTAGCTAGCAATTGCATTTTTATTCATCAAGATGGCCAAGCTTTGTGTGGTAGCAGGGTGTAGCAACACTTACTATGCATATGTGAGTATGCCTCTATTGCGACGCAAATTAAACACTTCGTAAAAATTTGGATACATTTGTGAGAATGAGAGGGGCAAATTTGGCATCTACTCATCAATCAGCGGGGCACATTCCATGGCTATCAACAATGAAAGGAGAGCTTCAGTCAAATGATTCATGCTAAAGTAACCAAATTAACATGTCTGCCAGCTGCTGGTAGCTAACTGCTATCATACTATATATAGGCTTGTACTTGTTTGTTTCTGTATAGAGCCCGGTGGCTGGGACCAAAACTGTCTGTGTGTGTGGATGGCGGGCTAAAGCGAAATGCAACACTTTGGCCATGTATTCCATTATGGATCTGGTGGCATTTCAGAAAAAGGAGCCAGTCTATCTTTGGAGAGGTATATTGTGAATTTTACTAATTGGGAAAGTTTATTTTTAGATCTTAGGATTTGGTATTTATTAGGA
This sequence comes from Oncorhynchus kisutch, assembly GCF_002021735.2. NCBI lineage: Eukaryota > Metazoa > Chordata > Actinopteri > Salmoniformes > Salmonidae > Oncorhynchus > Oncorhynchus kisutch. Next base: position 75,970,833 of record NC_034179.2, on the reverse strand, counting down.
TCCCCATTAGCCGCTGCAAAAGCAGCAGATACACTTCCTGGGGTCCAACGGAAACATTATTAGTCGAGGACTGAACTACATTCATTTAAAACGTCACACATAGCCGACATTCAGTGCATTCGGAAAGTATTCAGACCCCTTCACTTTTCCACATGTTGTAACGTTACAGGCTTATTCTAAAATGGATTAAATGATTATTTCACTCAATCTACACCCAATACCCCTTAATGACAAAGCAAAAACAGATTTTTAGACATCAGAAATACCTCATTTAGATAAGTATTCAGACCCTATGCATGAGACTCGAAATTAAGCTCAGGTGGGTCATGTTTCCATTGATCATCCTTGATATGTTTCTACAACTTGGAGTCCACCTGTGGTAAATTTAATTGATTGGACATGATTTGAAAAGGAACACCTGTCAATATAAGGTCCCACAGTTGACAGTGCATGTAAAAAGCAAAAACCAAGCCATGAGGTTGAAGGAATTGTCCGTAGAGCTGCGAGACAGGACTGTGTCGAGGCACAGACCTGGAGAAGGGTACTAAAAAATGTCTGCAGCATTGAAGAACCACAAGAACACAGTGGCCCCCATCATTCTTAAATGGAAGAAGTTTGGAACCACCAAGACTCTTCCTAGAGATGGACGCCCGGGCCAAACTGAGCTATCGGGGGAGAAGGGCCTCGGTCAGCGAGGTGACCATAGAACCCGATGGTCACTCTGACAGAGCTCCAGAGTTCCTCTGTGGAGATGGGAGAAAGTTCCAGAAAGACAACCATCTCCGCAGCACTCCACCAATCCGGCCTTTATGGTAGAGTGGCCAGATGGATGCCACTCCTCAGTAAAAGGCACATGACAGCTCACTTGGAGTTTGCCAAAATACATCTCAGACCATGAGACCACAAGATTCTCTGGTCTTATGAAACCAAGATTTAACTATTTGGCCTGAATGCCAACGACCCGATGCACACAGCCAAGACAAGGCAGGAGTGTCTTCTGGAAAAATCTCAATGTCCTTGAGTGACCCAGCCAGAGCCTTGACTTGAACCTGATCAAACATCTCAGGAGACCCCAAAATTGTTGTGCAGCAACGCTCCCCATCCAATCTGACAGAGCTTGAGAGTATATACAGAGAACGGGACAAATACAGGTGTGCCAAGCTAGTAGCTTCATACCCAAGAAGACTCGAGGCTGTAATCGCTGATAAAGGTGCTACAACAAAATACTGAGTAAAGGGTCTGAATACTTAAATGAGATGTTTTTTTAAATTTATGATAAATTAGCGAAAGTCTAAACAACAGTTTTTGCTTTGTCATTATGGGGTATTGTGTGTAGATTGTTTTTTTCCCTCATCAAATTAATATTTTTTTAAACAAGGCTGTAACGTGACAAAATGTGGAAAAATCAAGGGGTCTGAATACTTTCCGAAGGCACTGTATATCAAATGACTGTCTCTTCACAGTCCCCTGTGTGCAGTAAGGTGCTATTTTATCTGGTTGTATTGCTAGCCATGTGGTTATGACTCTATTTAATACTGTGCGTTTGCCAGCCTCTGTTCTGGATGTAAAGAGACTTCTGGTTGCATGTCTTGTGTTGTACCGACGAGTGTCTGAACTTTGTGCCAACTGCATGAACAGACAGTTCAGTACCTTCAACACATCAATACCTCGCACAAAGACGAATAGTGATGCAGTCAACTTTGAGCCAGGAGAGACTGACATACATGTTATTGACACTTGCCTTCTGTGTACATCTAAGTGTGATATGTGCTGCTTTGTTCTGGACCAACTACAATTTACCTATGTCCCTCTTTGCTGTACATGACCACACAGCTTGGCAGTTGTCCAGGTGCGACAAAACTAGGGCCTGTAGGACTTGTCTGGTGGACTGAAATGTCAAGAAGGCAGAGCAACGCCCTATCATGGACATACCTCTTCCCCTTTTAGCAACCATTGAGTCTATATTAGTGGAGGCTGCTGAGGGGAGGACGGCTCATAATAATGGGTGGAATGGCGGCGAATGGAATGGCATCAAACCATGTGTTTGATAACATTAAACTGATTGCGTCCAGCCATTACCACGAGCCCATCCTCCCCAATTAAGGTGCCACCAACCTTCTGTGGCCTATGTTCTGACCAGGATAGCTTTCTATCTAGGGTTACACCCAGCAATTTAGTCTCCTCAACTTGCTCAATCGACACATTATTCAATAATAGATCTAAATAGGTTTAGTGTTGAGCGAGTGACTTGTCCCAAAAATGCTCTATGTTAAGCGTGTCAGTTATTGATTTTACTGTTGCAGCCGACGTGTATACTATTGAGTCGTCAGCGTACATAGACATATGCTTTGTTCAAGGTCAGTGGAAGGTCATTTGTAAAAACAGAAAACAATAATGGCCCTAGCCGGCAGCCCTGTGGTATACCACATTTCAATGTTGTCACAGTTACTTCTTGTTAAAGAGGCATCAGCTAATATTAGCTTTATTAGCTCTATAGCTAGCTATCCTCTTCCTCCATTCCTGAATTTCTTTGTTGCTGTTTCTTTGTAGCTGGCAAAATATGATTTTGTGTACTGCCATATGTCGATAAGATAGCCAAGTTTGTCACGGGCTAATAACATTTTATGGCCAATATACCACGGCTAAGGGCTGTACTTAAGCATGATGCAACGCAGAGTGCCTGGTATATTGTCCATATCCATAGGTTGCACCGTCACTCGGTCGTGTCATGCCATTGTTATGAATGTTCTCAAGCCTCCTACATCAGCGGCACCATAGTGGTGCCCTAAAGTGGTGATAAGAATAGTCATTCTGGACAGAGACTAGACTAAACAGTTGTTAAACTACACTCTACTGCCTCGAAATACAATGAAATTGCTAAAGTAGTAAAATATTTAGTAGGAAACTATTTTGCCAGCATTATCATGTCGTCAAATTTACTTTAGACAGATGGCAATGTAATTAGCTAGGAAAGTTTGTTAAAAAGCTAACGCTAGCTATATAGCTCAAATCCGGTGTGTGTCCCCAATTTTAGCTAGCTAAAGTTATACTGCATCTGAAGTCAATCTGGTGATCAGCGCTCATTGACAATGCATTGAGTAGAATGCAAAAAAATATTTTTTTGACAAAACATGCAACTAATTTAATACCACAAACCCCCCGAGGTGCCTTATTGTTATTATAAACTGGTTACCAACATGATTAGAAGAGTAAAAATAAATGTTTTGTCATACCGGTGGTATACAATCTAATATATCACAGCTTTTAGCCAATCAGCATTCAGGGCTTGAACCCCCCAGTTTATAATAGTCAGGGTCGTTTGAGCCCTGAATGTTGATTGGTTGAAAGCCGTGGTATATCAGTCCGTACACCAAGGTATGACACAAAATTACTTGTTCACCGTTCTAATTATGTTGTAACCAGTAAGGAACCTCTGGGGTTTGTGGTACATGACCAAAGGGCTGAATCCAGGCACTTTCGTTGCATCGTCCTTAACAGCCCACAGGCGTGGTATATTGGGCGAGACTGAACAGAGACAAGACAGAGGCCCAATTCTTCGGACCGTGGGCAGACCCAGACTTGACCAGACTACCTCTGACAGTTAAACTAACGGACATAAGGGTACTGGGGGTAAAGTTTGACCGGGGGGGAGGAGGGAGTGGTAACTGGAGTGGAATCCTGGGGACCGTAAGACAGAGACTGGGTTTTTGGGGACTACGACAGCTGACTCTTGAGGGCAAGGTTTTAATCATTAAAGCTGTGATTTTACCTGTGCTTTTATTAATCAGTTCTGTTTTTATCCCCCCTCGAAGGAGTATTTTAGACCTGGAGCGAATGCTTTTCTACTTCCTGTGGGGAGGCAAGTGGGAGAGGCTGAGGAGGGAGGTGGTCAAGAGGCCCAGGTCCAAGGGGGGGAAAGGCTTGCCTGACCTCTACTTGTTCCTGGGCAGCCGCTACACAGCGTTACATCTGACTCTTGCCACCTCCCCGGTCAACAACAAGACTCAGGCCCTCGCACGGTTCTGGCTGGGATCATACCTCAGGACTCTGAGGCTGATCCCAGTCGACCTGCGAGCCCCAGTCTCTTTCCTGCTACCCCCGCCCTACGTCCAGCTCCAGAAGTTTTTAAGACATTTTAAACTGGAAAAAGAAACAGTCACGGTCTTAACAAAACACCGCTCTCTTCTCTCTCTTGTGCAGGAGCGGGAACCAGTATGTCCAGTGCGCGGGCTCGCTATAGGTGAGCCCACAACGGTTTGGCGCAACGTGGCCCATCCTGCTCTACTGAATCGGCATCGGGACCTGTCCTGGATGGTCGCCCACGAGATCCTCCCGGTCAGGGCCGTTATGCACTCACGGGGCATGGCGAGGACATCCGCGTGCCCCCGAACAGGCTGCGGCCAAGAAGAATCGGTGAGGCACATGCTCTGGGAGTGCAGAGCCGCCAGGGACCTGTGGAAGGAAGCAGGCCCCCTGATTACCTCGTGTCTGCCAGCAGGGGAGGACCTAACACCTCAGCTCGTGCTATATGGGGTGGGCCGAAGGCCCATTTCATCGAAGACCTTCACCAAGCTCTGGCCCACCCTCACGTGCCTGAAGGAAGCACTGTGGTCCTCCCGCAACCTGCTGGTAGCGAAAAACGTAGAGACCACCCCCCAGGCAGTGGCCATGGTAGCCACGGAAGCCCTGGGGTGGTACGAAAGGAAGGGGGCCTCGACCCCAGGCGAAGGGTCCCCCACAACACCCTAGGTCCCGGCGGCCACGGCCTGACAGCGCTGCGGCGCCTAGGGCGATGCGCCTAGGGGAGGGATCTCCTCTGGGCCCCAAAGGATGGGACGATGGTCTATTCAGAGGAGCAGGATGAGGTGAGCTTGATAAAGACTCACCCCGCTCCTGTACAAAGGACTGAAGACAGCTTTTTAACAAAGTGGCTTTTTAACATGTTTTTCATGTCTTAAAAATGTTTTACCTTTTTAGATCATTAGTACACATTTTAAATGGCTTCTACAGATTTGATATTTTTACAAGGAAAGTACTTTTACTCATGGTTGTTTTAACTAATTGATTTTAACAACATGTACTTTTTAACAAATTCAAATGTAACTCTCAAATGCTGTGTTTTATGCCTTGTTGCCGTTTTTATGTGTGTAAATGATGTAAAAAATGTATGAGCTGTTTTTAAAGGAATTGTGCCAATAAAACTTTTCCAAAAGAAAAAAAAAATTGGTCATACACCACATCCCCTCGGGACTTATTGCTTAAATATACAGCACCAGCTACATAAATATATGACAGGGTCCATTATCTGCTACCTGGACTTTAAGGAATATGTTTTAATATATTTAATTATTTAGTTTTATATTTAGTTTACATAATATAATTTCAAATTATGCATTAAAGTGTCTAATATCATAAACGTGGGAAAAACAAGTGTAGACAATACATGTATTTCTGTAGCTTCCTAAATATTTTTTACACTGCTGAAGTGCCAAGATGGCTTCAAAACAGCGCTCGTCAGTAATCTATTGTATATATAAATAATTGGTTGACAAGCAGCTGATTCTGACATTACTTAGGCTAGGTTCATATGTGCAGTTGTCAGCTGAACAGTTTGCAAACTACACTCGTTCTGAGAGACTAGGCCGACTATTTATACAGTTAAGCAATTAGCCTAATCTATCCAATGTGCATTACATAATTTGGTGTAGGCCTGACCTCACACCATTCTTTGACAGGCTGGTGAAAAACAGTCAGGAATGTTCAACTAATTTACGCCACAGATTGTTCAGCTTTGTTTTCCCTTGTGTAAAACCACTGTTTATTAACGTTGACTAGAGACAGACTGCACAATCATTAACTAAACATTGCCAAAAGATCACCCTTCAAATAGCACGTTGGTTAACTATTTCCTATTCTTTAAATAAAAATATGTAAATAATAAAGACTATAGCTAGCTAACGTCAGCTAGATAGCAATCTCTGTTGTTGACAGCATGCTGCTAGCTAATGTTAGCTAGCTAGATTTGCATGAGTTTTAATTTAGCTAAATGCTATGTTCCAAACTGTCAATAAATATGTAGAAAAAAAACAAAACCTTGGCCTACACAATTCCACGAAATTAGACATGATCTCTGTCTGATTAAGCTTCAAGTCTACATTCAGGCATGTTGGTGAAGTGTTTATGGCAGAGATAACTCTGTTCGGCAACAGTCCAATGAGTTTAACCAAAAACGGTGGGGGGGAAATGACTTCATGACTGTCGATTGCACACCTTTGGCGCCGTCTAGTGGCAGATGTTCCGCATTCTGATTTCATCACATTGACTTTTATCGTAATCTTCAACGATTGAGTGATTCATTTGTAATTAACAAATATGATTCATAGTAATGTAATTAAACTTAACAAATGTATGGTAAATCTACTCACGATAGTAAATTCTCAGCAATGAGACGCTTAATCTGAACCAGCGGAGGCTGATGGGATGAGCTATAGGAGGGCATGCTCATTAAAATGGCTGGAATAAAACACAAACCAATGTTAACTCCGTTCCATGAACTCCACCCATTAAAATGAGCCCATCCTCCTTTAGCTCCTCCCACCAGCCTGCACTGCTCTGAACATACATAAGTAGTCGCATTAACAAAACATAATCAGTGATCTCTGTATATTGAATAACTTAATTGCATTAAAATTAGACAATTTCCCTCAAAATGTCAGAGGCAACAAAACATTAGGGGATTATCTCAATTGCATACTCCTCGCATTCTCAAAACCCATAGGTGGTCAGAGAGGAGGGATTTCTGCTTGAATGGATTTTGAGGAGACAGGACAGGAGAAGAATGGAATTGAGATCTTCCCTAGATATGCCAAAATATAGATGTTTTTTTAAAAAGGCATTGTTCTAGGGGACCGCTGTTCTGACATTTCATTATGGCCATCAGATGGACAGAAACAAATGTGACATATAGAAGTTGAAGCTGATGAGTGGTTGCCAAAAGACATAGCGCTAAGACATTATCCCTCCCTGATTGTGGACAAAATAATATGTAAAATAGTTTTATTTAAAATCATAAATGACCAAACCCCATTTAACACTCATGCGGACAGTCACACACAGACAGAGCTAAGAAAGCATTCGGCTCTAGGAAAGCAAGCGGCAGACATCATGAAAAATGGTTCTGCGATCAACACTTGTACTTCAAATTAAGAGGATACACCTACAGTAGGACCTTTCAACAACAAACTCATAAAATCTCATTATATAAATCTGCTGACTCTGGAGAAGGCGACAGGAAAACTTCAACACAAAACAGAATTCAACATATTCAAGCTTTATATTTTGAAGCTTGTTGAATGGGAATGTAAACTCATACGTACAAATGCCATCATCAAAACAATTGTATGCTAGTAAATTGTATTCAATCTATTCACAAAAAAAGATAACATATTGGGTATTCGCTGTTTCTTCCAAAGTACAGTTATGTAATCTATTTATGAAAATGATCTTTCCTTATTAAATCTTCTTAAATATGTGGTAGCTGTATTTCCTTTGTTTCATAATAACTGCAGATTGGACACAGTTCTGTATACAGTAAGTCAGATTCCACAGACAGAGCTCAACCTCCTTTCCTTCTCTCCAGTTTGTTCCTGTGCCACATAAACACTTCTAGTTCCCTCAAATTTTCTGCTGCCACTTTATCCCTTCGACAGAACTCACCGGTTCCAAGACCCAACCTCTCCATCACTGAATCTAGGACTCAGGACATCCCCCTACATTTTCCTTCTCCTCATCATTTCTCTCCAAGAGTTGAGGTAAAGTACTATAGCTCAGTACGGGAGCGGGAGATGCGGGGCCCCTTCCTAATCTCTTTCCTCTTGTCCTCTTTCCTCCTCCTCTTCTCCTCCTCCCTCAGGATCTTCTGAAAAGCCTCTGCAGTGTGAAGCACCTGTGCCAGAGAAAAGCAGAGCGTGTGAACGTGTGTTTGAGGCATTTTTTAACAATGGGTGTATGGAGAAGCAAACAGCAGAGGATGGGAAAGCAAAAAGGTGCAGTCAGTGTGAGTTTTACTGATGTTACGCTCGTCTCAAACATAGTCAGGCTCGTTTGTTAAACGAGCCTTCAAAGAACACGCTTTCCAAGTCTGTCTGGTAGGCTTCACGGCGATAGTATACCATGTGGTTACAGAGGCTGAGAGCCACTGTGTTACTCACGTCGTCTCTCTCAGTGCGGTATGGGTTGGTGAAGTCTGGGGATTTCTCTATTATTCCCAACTCCTGCGACATCTGAGAGAGAAGGAGCGAGAGTTATCAGCCATTTTGAATCCACAGAAAAAAATTGGCACATAGAAAAGTTATAGTATGCTTACAACATGCTTATAAAATGTAGTAATAAAGAGGTTATAATACATTCCACCTGTTAGCTTTAAATAAAGCATAAACATTTCCTCTATGTCCCAGAGTATACCCCCAGTTCTATCCCCGTCTCACCAGTGAGAGAACATGCTGGTGTGCCCCCCCGGTGAACACCCCAGTGAGGTTGCAGAAGCGGAGCCCCCATCGCAGAAGGACGCCCCAGTCTGGGTTACGGTCGTAGTAGTGGTGGACAATACGTGGGAAACGCAACGCAACGTCCCCAAAGAACGCCGTGTTCTCCACCACATGGGAGTAGGCTATGGAGCGAGATAGAGAGTAGTCTACATTTCATACCTAGGAAATAAACTAGAACGTAAATCACTGCAGACTGACATACTAAAAGAGAGCGTCAGAAAAGGTAAGAGGCGGAGAGGGAAAAGGGGAGAGAGAGGAGAGGAGGCAGAAGAGGAGAAAAAAGCAAGATGGTGACAGACAAATCAGATCTGCATCGAGTGAGAAAGAGGAAGGAGAGAGAGCAAAGTTTAGTAACGGTATAATGTCCATAATCTGACCTTCTTTGATTTTGTCATCCATGGGGAAGGGATCATCAGCCTGCATGTTGGCTGCAATAAGGACGGCCTTCGAGTCCTCCAACACCTTCACAGAACACACACACACAATGTAGATTTCCCACTGTGGGTTGACCATCATAGTTGTCCTTGGGCAAAGAGCAGATATGTCCTCTGGGAATCAAACAGTATATATCTGGGAAGAATACAGTATATACAGTGAGGCCTCAAGCACAATAGGAAGACTTGGAAGCTAAATCCGGGTTACTCTAGTCTTATTAGTGACCTGCTACTTAGATACTGCTTAGCAAGTGGCCTTATTTGCCTACTCATTCGATCATAATAATCTAAACATGCTAAGAAACTAACACCGCAATTACTTCCCGCTAAGGCCACAACGCCCTGTTTCTAGCTAATGGTCAGCATGAAGGGGAGTTAAACAGTGGTAGAGCCATTGTACCTTAAACAAGCCCTTCAGCATGATGTCTATGATCTTATACTGCTGGTTGATGTCATTGAGCTCCACCAGGTTCTTCAGAGCATTTAGCTGGTCTTTCCTCTTGGTCTCGAACAGACGCTTGTCTGAGAGGGGGGGGGTGTTCAGGAAGAAATGCTGCCACACATTTCAATATAAACACTAATCAAGGGCCATCCAAGAGGACACCTCTTAATATTCTGAAGAAGGAAACAGACCAACAGTAGGATACAGATCTCCAGGTTGGAGTCGTGTCTGTGCGTATCGGAGTCTGCAGAGGAGAGGGCTGCAGCAGTAACCACCAGGACGACTGTACACACACTCAGCATGGTCAAGAGGTGGAGGTGGTGAGGCACTCTAACGTACACAGAACAAGAGAAAATGCAGTTAAACAATATTTAATACAACGTTTTTACTGAACTTGTAAAGCCAAAATTTACAGTAGGTCTGTCTGGTTGACATTAGAGCATATTTTGTTGTGTTTTGAAGGTTATATATATATATATTTTTTATTTATTTATTAAAAAGTATATTTATGATCGTATTTGTACTTTTTAAATCCAGTTTGGTCCTGTACTATAAATTACACAGGTTCTAATGGAGGTTATATCTGTCCCATTTAAACAACTTCTAAAAGCCACTTGACATGTCACTTATCTAAACCCCAAAATAACTTTCACAGACTTCTTGCCAGCCCCCGTCTTGCATCCTCTTTCTTCCTCTCAGAGACTCTCCATCCTCTAAGCTGTGGGCTGCCTCAACATTCCCTCAGGTCCAGCCTCCTCTCCCTCAGAGCATGTTAATACATTAAAACAGGATAAAAATGAGTCTTGGACTGATGCATATTTGATGAGCATTGGCTTTTAAAACATCAGCAGAAAACAAAAAAAAAGTGTCGAAGGAGGAGACAGCGTCGATAGAACACCAAATGTATAATTCAGCAATGTCTCCATCGATAATATTATCAGAGAGAGCGAGAAGGGGGATTGTGAGAGGCAGAAGAAAGTATACTGTGGGATGAGAGAGACCCTGTGGGAGCCAACTGCTTTTCTGCTGAATATTTCATTTATATTTTTCAATATGCAACAAGGTTACGCCTAAAGACAGAGATCTGATAGTGAGAGAAAGTCGCAGGGATGTGATTGAAAGAGAATGAGGAGACACCTGATAACATCTTTTCAGCTGTTTCTCAAAATGTAGTATCTCTATTCTGAACTCTTCAGTCACATTCCCCTACTCAGACACTTACCCTCCTATGGTTAGACTATTTAATTAAAATACTGCCTGAAGATTCAGAGACTGGGTTATGCAAGCTGTGTGATTTGACATAGGCTATGACAGGGCATTTGCCCGAATCACCACAATATATTTTGAGAAAACTATGCAACATCTAATCCCGTCAGCAAAAATGGGTGCTGATGATACAGTTGGAGCAGCAGAATACAGTGTTCGATTAGGAACAATTTGTGCATTCTGAAAACATCTTTGGGCTGCCTTCCAGCTTTTTGTACTAAGCATGCAAGTCAATAAGTCAAATATTCCTAAGACGGACAACCAGGGAAGAGGCTTAGTAGTAGGAAGCCCCATATCCATATTTCGTTACAAGCATAGCCAAGAAGGCCATAGATTTGATTAGTGTCAACACCATGGCCAAAATGGACATCCAGCATTGATGTTTCCATCGGACTAGACAAAGTGCTGGGATATTAAGGTGGAGCAGAGGGGGCAAGCAACTAGGACAGATCAATCATATCCACAGGCATCATGCAAAGCACAGAATTTGAGAAATGACACTCCAAAATGCACCCATTTACTGTAATCCCCCCATCAGCTGTGTCCAGAGGTGTCATGCCCATAGGGGGAGACGAGGGCAAGTGCCCCCTCAGATTTGTCCTGTTTCAAACATTTTCAGATGATAAATTTAATGACAACTACATTTTTAAGCCCACGTTTTATAGTAATTTGTCAGTGGTACTTTGCGGAGGGGGCACACTGACTGGACAAGGCAAAGAGTAACCCCCCTATTCTCCCTAGTAAGTGGTTCCTTACAAGGTGCACCAAGGAGCAAAGATATTCTAGGCAGGACATTAGATTTTTATTTAACTAGGCAAGTCAGTTAAGAACAAAATCTTATTTACAATTACAGCCTACCCCGGCCAAACCCTCCCCTAACCCGGACGATGCTGGGCCAATTGTGCACAGCCCTACGGGACTCCCGAACACGGCCGGTTGTGATGCAGCCCGAACCCAGGTCTGTAGTGACCGCTGTGCCACTCAGGATCCTTAGTGCATACAGACAGTATCGTCAGTGGAGGAGAGAGAGACACACAGCTTTTGATTTGATTTTAGATGCCAGTGATGGGCCGGACTTGCAGGAGGTATGTTTGTAAACTAATTTGATGAAGCTTTGTAGCCCATTGATTCCTTCTTGATTAATAAATCAAACTAAAAATGGTTGTTTCTCTGTAATAATAGCCATCTAGCAATTTTATGAAATTGGCTTTAGCTAGCCCAGACAGTTATGAGGTTGGGCGACTGGGAAACTAGCTACCAAGCCATTGCAGGCGATCAAGTTAGAGTAGCTTGTCTAACTATCTTATCAGGCATGCCTGCTGGCAAGGTCGCTAGACATTAGAAAATCAAGCAATTACTAAATAAGACTCGCGCTCATTGTGCAAATGTATTTACACTGGACAAAAATATAAACGCAACACTGTTTAATAAGCTGAAATAAATCCCGGAAATGTTACACACAAAAAAAACGTATTTCTCTCAAATGTTGTTTACGTCCCTGTTAGTGAGCATTTCTCCTTTGCCAAGATAATACATCCACCTGACAGGTGTAGCATATCAAGAAGCTGATTAAGGGCCATCGCAGTGAAAGCTGTGCGACTAGAGATTCTGGGTTAAAGTCCAGGCTCTGTCACAGCCGGCCGCGTCCGGGAGACCCATGGGGAGGAGCACAATTGGCCCAGCGTCGTCCGGGATAAGGGAAGGTTTGGCTGGCAGGGATGTCCTTGTCCCATCGTGCACTAGCAATTCCTGTGGTGGGCTGGGCACAGTGCACGCTGACACGGTTGCCTGGTGTTTCCTCCGACACACTGGTAACGGCTGGCTTCCAGGTTAAGTGGACATTGTGTCAAGAAGCAGTGCGGCTTGGTTGGGTTGTGTTCGTATGGGAGTTGCAGCGATGAGACACGACTAACTATCAATTGGATACCACGCAAATGGGGAGAAAAGGGGGTTAAAAAAAACAAGCTGATTAAACAGCATGATCATTACACAGGTGCACTCTTACTAAGGCCACTAAAAAGTGTCACTGTGTCACAACAATGCCACAGATGTCTCAAGTTGAGGGAGCATGAAATTGGCATGCTGACTGCAGGAATGTCCACCAGAGCTGTTGCCAGAGAAGTGAATGTTCATTTCTCTACCATAAGCCGCCTCCAAAATAATTTTTGAGAATTTGTCCAACCGGCCTCACAACCGCACAAGTGTAACCATGCCAGCCAAGGACCTTCACATCCAGCTTCTTCACCAGCGGGATTGTCTGAGACCAACCACCTGGACAACTGATGAAACTGTGGGTTTGCACAACCGAATAATTTCTGCACACACTGTCAGAAACCGCCTCAGGGAAGCTCATCTTCGTGCTCGGCATCCTCACCAGTCTTGACCTGACTGCAGTTCGGCGTCGTAAACGACTTCAGTTGGCAAATGCTCACCTTTGACGGTCACTGGCACGGTGGAGAAGTGTGCTCTTCACAGATGAATCCTGGTTTCAACTCTACCGGGCAAATGGCAGACAGTGTGTATGGCATTGTGTGGGCAAGCGGTTTGATGACAACTTTGTGAACAGAGTGCCCCATAGTGGGGGTGGGGTTATGGTATGGGCAGGCATAAACTATGCAAACGAACACAAATGCATTTTATCAATGGCAATTTGAATGCACAGAGATACCGTGACGAGATCCTGAGGCCCATTGTCGTGCCATTCATCCCCCCCCCCCCATGTCCCAAGGATCTGTACACAATTTCTGGAAGCTGAAAATGTCCCAGTTCTTCCATGGCCTGCATACTCACAAGACATGTCACCCATTGAGCATGTTTGGGATGCTCTGGATCAACATGTACAACAGCGTGTTCCAGTTTCCGCCAATATCCAGTAACTTCACACAGTCATTGAAGAAGAGTGGGACAACATTCCACAATCAGCCTTATTAACTCTATGCGAAGGAGATGTGTCGTGCTGCATAAGGCAGACTGGTTTTCTGATCCACCCCCCTACTTTTTATTTATTTTTATAAAAAAAGGTATCTGTATTCCCAGTCATGTGAAATCCATAGATTAGGTCCCAATACATTATTTCAATTGACCGATTTCTTTATATGAACTGTAACTCAGAAATGGTTGGATGTTGCATTTATACATTTTTGTTCAGTGTATGTTTTCAATAAACACTTGGAGACAAAATGTAGTTTACATGTCAACAATCTAAGCCAACCCCATTTGTTTTCTCCATAGTTGCGCACGTGTCGGTTTTGTTGCTAAACAACCAACCCCTCTATACACTCGTCCCCTGGTGACCGTCTCATACATAAAGCATCCTCGATTCAGGCTGTAAGAGCTTCAATTTCCTCAACTAGTTTTAACGAAGAGCCGCTGGGCAAAAATATGGGTACGGTCTAAAGTGCTCAGCCACCATGCTAGAGTGGCTAATGCTACCGCTGATGTTCAGCCAATCAGGCTGCAGCAGTCTGTTTATCCCTGGCTGAACGCCGTGTGCAACACCAGGAAGTAACACTAGCCACTCAAGCATGGTGGTCAAAAATTGTGTTTTATTAAGACAGTGTGCATATTTTTAAAGCTAGTTAAGGAGGAAATTGGCACCCTCGCCCCTGAATGGAGGACATTTTATGTAGAGCCAGTCGCGGGGGCCATGAGTGTATAGCTGGCTGCATAGAGTCCAGTTGGATGCAGATGACAAAAGATGGAAAGGAATAAGAGCGCAATATGCAGCCAGCTGGGCTAGCAAAGATGCAGAGAAGCATATTTAAGGTTATGATACTATATACCCGTGTGGCATTTTAATGACAATTACAATTCAACAGGAAAAGAGGTATGTTTACATAACCTATGCAGAAAAATAGATATCTTTTATATGGAATTAGGTATAATCATATGGCTATAGAGGGACAATTTAGGATTTTTCAAACACCTGAAACAGCTTTTTCTTACAATCTCCAGACCGTGCTAAAGAATTCATCCACACATAATTCGTGCCCCCTATGAAACAGTGTGTGCATGACGCCCATGGCTGTCCATCATTACAGAATGGTCCATCAAACTCTGTGTATGTAAGCTGTTGTAAGATATTTTTTTAATAGATTAAATGTAATCTAGTACATACAGTATGTTGTACCATATAATCAGTCGGAGGTTTGAGGTTCAGGGTGGGATACATTACAATATCGGAGCTCTCTGCGTGAATCAGACAGCTGTTATTGGTAACGTTAGGCTTTCAGAGAAGCACTGGGTATTGACCAAGTATTTTGTTGGCAATAATTGATACTTTGAGGGAAATGTCATACAAAACGTAAACTTGTTGAGATAAAGGTTAATATACTGCCAATCAAAATGACCCCTTTCTGACCCCGCTTGGAAGTTGTTTTGCATACAGTGGACTTGAACGATCCTTTAATTTAATGTGTCCCATCATTAGTATATCAGGCACCATTTCAAGGAAGAGGCTCGAACCACAATGATCTGTGTTGAATGGTTTTAGAAAACGCGAACGTTTTCGTGGTGTGCAGTTCGCTATCTTTGAAAACACCCGAGGCACATGAAATAGCAGCATTTGTGAATAAACCGGTCATCGAGAATTTTTATGACAATGTAAACCCATCTGTATCCCAATGCATGCATTTCACTCGCTACTGGTCAGCTGTGGACACTATACTTCGACATCATCATAAACTCGCCGTTCACTCACCTCGTAGTAAGAAACAGCACGATATAAAACGATAGCAAAACCAACTATTATTTCTCGCTAGCATCAGTTTCCTCGTAAAAATTGAGACATCAGTTGCGGAGTGTTTGCTACAATATCGCGTTTGAAATGTTAATTTACATACAGAAGTCGCTTGCTCCACTCCGCCTGTGCCACGATCGCACCGGCTGGCTCTGCTTGGACGAATGGCAGCCAGCGATTACATGGAAGGAGGTGGTTTCCAGACGGAAATTTTAGAGCGGCACACAGGCCTTTGTACGCGGTAAATCCCTCCCCCTCCCGCTTATCACGAAAGAAAGTAAACCCATAGACAGAGGACTCTAATGCCAAAAACCCGTTTCAGCATTGGCAGCACCATTGGGGACTTTCACAATTTGAAGAAGTCAACTGGGTGGGACTTCCTATGGGTTGTGAAGGATCACATACAGTACCTCCATCCAGGTCACCAGGAGGGATCAGCCAATGAACTATACTCGTGAGCAAACATTCCATAACTGCAGTTGGCAGTAAATAGGCTAGAAGGGATACAGCAAGGGTAGGCAACCCTGGTCCTGGAGTGCAGAAGCCACTTCATGTTGTGTTTGAATTTAGGCAAACACTTTACTGATCAATTAGCTCAGTTGGTCAGGTGTAGTGCCTAGTTGGGAACACAATCCTGCAGTACTCAAGCAACAGGATTGCCTACCGCTGGGATACAGCTTATGTCAGAATTGACCAGAATGTACTTTAAGTAGCAGGTCAGGAGAATTTACGCAGCAGGTTAGGATAATTAACATAGCAAGCTAGGAGAATTAGGTTCATCTTAGGAAAATAGTTATGGTTAGCTAAAACGCAAAAAAACATTTGTCAATTTTACATTTGTATCCCATCTAGCCATGACCATCCAAATCGGTGGCCTCAGATTGGCCTATATTTCTGAATGACGCCGCTCCCTCTCAGTGCCATTGAAGGTCCATCCGCTTACGCTACTGCCCAGCTTTTCTTAACTGCCTGGCTGAACACACCGTATCATCTGAATCTGTGGAAGACCATCACCAAGACCTGCCAGATTTCTACATTTGTTTAGTTTGTATTTACAGCATATTTGAGATTCTTTGTAATGAAAAGCGCTATATAAAATACATCTATTATTATAAGAGGCAGCATGCACCAGATATCGTGACAGGAGTCTCCTATAAGAACCGCTCTGATCTGACAAGCTACTGAAGCGCACACTGCTGGAGTACATTCAGCCCCGCTAACCCCTGAATAAGAGTCTTACACACACACACACATCAAAGCTCTGTCACTAAGGGAGGCAGCAGGGCCAGCATGATGCTGTATCACATGACAAATGGGGACATTGATGACTTTTCAGTGCAGTGACATTCCATTTCTGAGCCAGACAAACCCTATGAGGGCCTGTGTCCTGCCACTGTCATGGGTGTCACAATGGCATAGAGGTGGTGACAGGGGGCTGCTTGGACATGGGACAATTAAAAGAGTGTGTCTCAGTGACGTTCAACATAGTCTCATAGAGCTCTGCCTGTGTGCTCTCTGTTTGCATTTTACTCTGCTGCTGTATGTGTTCCAGTCAGTGTGTTGTGTACTGTACCTGTGTGAGCAGCTGTCTCAGGGCCTGTGTTGTGTACTGTACCTGTGTGAGCAGCTGTCTCAGGGCCTGTGTTGTGTACTGTACCTGTGTGAGCAGCTGTCTCAGGGCCTGTGTTGTGTACTGTACCTGTGTGAGCAGCTGTCTCAGGGCCTGTGTTGTGTACTGTACCTGTGTGAGCAGCTGTCTCAGGGCCTGTGTTGTGTACTGTACCTGTGTGAGCAGCTGTCTCAGGGCCTGTGTTGTGTACTGTACCTGTGTGAGCAGCTGTCTCAGGGCCTGTGTTGTGTACTGTACCTGTGTGAGCAGCTGTCTCAGGGCCTGTGTTGTGTACTGTACCTGTGTGAGCAGCTGTCTCAGGGCCTGTGTTGTGTACTGTACCTGTGTGAGCAGCTGTCTCAGGGCCTGTGTTGTGTACTGTACCTGTGTGAGCAGCTGTCTCAGGGCCTGTGTTGTGTACTGTACCTGTGTGAGCAGCTGTCTCAGGGCCTGTGTTGTGTACTGTACCTGTGTGAGCAGCTGTCTCAGGGCCTGTGTTGTGTACTGTACCTGTGTGAGCAGCTGTCTCAGGGCCTGTGTTGTGTACTGTACCTGTGTGAGCAGCTGTCTCAGGGCCTGTGTTGTGTTTTCTCCCAGCTCGTTCAGGCCTCTCTTCTCCACCGCCTCCAACACCTGACACAGGTCTGGCTCCCACACCACCACCCTACTGCCATACCGCAACAGCTGCATGGGAGGGACATGTGTTGGTATTCAAGGCTTCATCGGGGTGCTTACAAACAGAAGGCAAAGACACATTTGAATACACTTCAAAATGGCCCTGCACTGCTTCAAAGACCAACAGTAGTATGAGTGTGTCCGGGTGCAGTCTTGAAGCATCTGCATGCTTCCCATCCGAATCAGTTCGGAGTAGTTCATATATGTGTATTTATTATGACGCCATTTTGGGACGTTTCGGTCTTCGCAAGGGTTTTTTCCGACTATTTGTCCACACAAACATTTTTCTTGTGACAAGCCGAAGTTCGGTAGAAAAAGTCTACGCTCCTTCGTCTGTGATTGGTCAACAGTAGGGATTTTTCAATTAAGTGTTTGTTGTCATTCAACGACAGACAATTCATTTTCATGCAGATTTATTCACTTGAGAAATACTGCACCAAACATCTTAGTTAGATGTAAAATTGTGTGACTAAGATCTCCTTGGCAAAAACATCAAAATGAATTGCAGTTTTCTTGAGTTATCTTAGATGAATTCTAACTATTTTGAGGAAGTGTATACTGGCTATGGTGAAGTAAGACAAACAATACTATTGCCTCTTTCTTCTCGTTTTTCAAGCAAAGGTCTTTTAAGGGAGTATGCGAGCACACTTGTTTGGTTCACCTAGCAGAGTGTGGCTGGGTGCAGTCTTACCAGTGTGAGTAGTGTGAGTGTGGCTGGGTGCAGCAGGCAGCTCTCTCAAGAGTTGAGCAGAGAGTAGAGCAGGAAGCGACTCCAGGGCTGACACACCACATGCTGGGCTGGTGACAGAGGGGAAAAGGAGAGGTCAGGATGATGGTGAGGCGTGAATACACTGACAAACACAGTGGTCAGATGGCGCAGATGCTACGCTACAGGACTGTTCTACTACCACAGACTGGAATATGTTCTGGAATTCATCCAATGGCATTGAGGAGTATACCACCTCAGTCATCAACTTCATCAAAGTGCATTGACCACGTGGTCCCCACAGTGACCGTACGTACATATCCCAACCAGAAGCCATGGATTACAGGCAACATCTGCATCGAGCTAAAGACTAGAGCTGCCGCTTTCAAGGAGCGGGACACTAATCCGGACGCTTATAAGAAATCCCGCTATGCCCTCAGACTAACCATCAAACACGCAAAGCATCAATACAGGATTAAGATTGAATCCAACTACACCGGCTCTGACACTCGTCGGATGTGGCAGAGCTTGAAAACTATTACGGACTACAAAGGGAAAACCAGACGCGAGCTGCCCAGTGACGCAAGCCTACCAGACAAGCTAAATGCCTTCTATGCCCGCTTTGAGGGCAAGCAACACTGAACCATGCATGACAGCGCCAGCTGTTCCGGACGACTGTGTGATCTTGTTCTCCGTAGCCAATGTAAGACCAGAAACAGGTTAACATTCGCAAGGCCACAGGGCCAGACGGAATACCAGGGTGTGTACTCAGAGCATGTGCTGACCATCTAGCAACTGTCTTCACTGACATTTTCAACCTATCCCTGACCCGGTCTGTAATACCAACTTGTTTCAAGCAGACCACCATAGTCCCGGTTCCCAAGAACGCCAAGGTAACCTGCCTAAATAACTATCGCCCTGGTACTGGTACTCCCTGTATATACAGTTGAAGTCGGAAGTTTACAAGCACTTCGGTTGGAGAAAGCAAAACTTGTTTTTCAACCACTCCACATATTTGTTGTTAACAAACTATAGTTTTGGCAAGTCGGTTAGGACATCTACTTTGTACATGACACAAGTAATTTTTCAGACAAATTATTTCACTGTATCACAATTCCAGTGGATCAGAAGTTTACATACACTATGTTGACTGTGCCTTTAAACAGCTTGGAAAATTCCAGAAAATTATGTCATGTCTTTAGAAGCTTCTGATGGGCTAATTGACATAATTTGAGTCAAATGGAGGTGTACCTCGGGATGTATTTCAAGGCCAACCTTCAAACTCAGTGCCTCTTTGCTGGACATCAGGGGAAAATCAAAAGAAATCAGCCAAGAAAAAAAATTGTAGACCTCCACAAGTCTGGTTCATCCTTGGGAGCAATTTCCAAACGCCTGAAGGTACCACGTTCATCTGTACAAACAATAGTACGCAAGTATAAACACCATGGGACCATGCAGCCGTCATACCTCTCAGGCAGGAGACGCGTTCTGTCTCCTAGAGATGAACGTACTTTGGTGTGAAAAGTGCAAATCAATCCCAGAACAACGGACCTTGTGAAGATGCTGGAGGAAACAGGTACAAAAGTATCTATATCCACAGTAAAACGAGTCCTATAATCGACATAACCTGAAAGGCTGCTCAGCAAGGAAGAAGCCACTGCTCCAACACCGCCATAAAAAAAGCCAGACTACAGTTTGCAACTGCACATGGGGACAAATATCGTACTTTTGGGAGAAATGTCCTCTGGTCTGATGAAACAAAAATAGAACTGTTTGGCCATAATGACCATCGTTATGTTAGGAGGAAAAAGGGGGAGGCTTGCAAGCCGAAAAACACTATCCCAATCGTGAAGCACAGGGGTGGCAGCATCATGTTGTGGGGGTGCTTTGCTGCAGGAGGGTCTGGTGCACTTCACAAAATAGGTGGCATCATGAGAACGGAATTATGTGGATATATAGAAGCAACATCTCAAGATATCAGTCAGGAAGTTAAAGCTTGGTCGCAAATGGGTCTTCCAAATGGACAATGACCTCATGCATACTTCATAAGTTGTGGCAAAATGGCTTAAGGACAACAAAGTCAAGGTATTGGAGTAGCCATCACAAAACCCTGACCTCAGAAAATGTGTGGGCAGAACTGAAAAAGCATGTAGGGAGGCCTACAAACCTGACTCAGTTACACCAGCTCTGTCAGGAGGAATGGGCCAAAATTCACCCAATTTATTGTGGGAAGCTTGTGGAAGGCTACCCGAAACATTTGACACAAGTTAAACAATTTAAAGGCAATGCTACCAAATACTAATCGAGTGTATGTAAACTTCTGACCCACTGGGAATGCGATGAAAGAAATAAAAGCTTAAATAAATCATTCTCTCTACTATTTTTCTGACATTTCACATTCTTAAAATAAAGTGGTGATCCTAACTGACCTAAGACAGGGAATTTTTACTAGGATTAAATGTCAGGAATTGTGAAAAACTGAGTTTAAAGGTATTTGGCTAAGGTGTATGTAAACTTCCGACTTCAACTGTACACACATATATATATATATAGAAAGCCAGTATGAGGGTTTGCCGTCACGCTAGAATGAAAGAATGCGTGGAAGAGAAAACATCTGTAGAGTTCAAAAAGTACTTGCACTCAAATCATAAAAAGGAATAACCCAAGGAGACTGAGATGCAAAAATAATAGAATTAATTTAATCCATATGCTCGGAAGAATATAACAAATGAAAGGTGCTATATAAAAAAGGAATGGAGCGTTCCATTTAAAAAAAATTAAATAGCACCTTGCACTTTCACACAGATTATAACGATGTACAGTAGCTATGCAGTCATTCAGCGATACTGGACATAGAAACCAGGCTAACCTTCCAAAGAATGCTGACTAAATCAGTTTGAGCTCTACAACTAACCACAATATGAATGATCTTTTTCTGTACTAAAATTCTAAATACTGTACCACATGGCAGTTATGTACATATTGTGGCTTAATTCCTTTTCCTCATTTAACTGGAAGACGTGAATATTGTGTATTTTGTTGTTCCTGGAGGCTGTTGCAATAGTGACAACCAAAAGATACCTGTGTTGTTATTTTTACTCGTTACTGTTATTCAGTATTCACTGTGTATTTATTCCGTGTGTCACTATTTCTATTGTTATCTTTAACTCTGCATTGTTGGAAAAGGACCTGTAAGGAAACATTTCACTGTTAGTCTACACCTGTTGATTTGATTTGAGTCTGGTACCTGTAGATGGACTTCTCCTTTGCAGAAACTGCAGCAGAGACCCCAGGCAGTTCACTGACACACTGAGCAACAGCTCCTGCTTCTGGAAGAGGCGGAGGACAGAAAGACATTTAGCCAGCTGGAGGGATGAATAGAAGAGAGAGAGAGAAGATATTAAGCCAAACAGAGGGATGGAAAAGAGAGAGAACCAGATAGAAAGAGAGAGAGAGTGGGATTATTTAATAATGCATTACCTCCCACTCCACAGCCGCCCCTACTGAGGCAGTGACTAGTGATTAGTGTCCCAAAATAGTGAAGTAGGGCAGATGGCTATAGAGAGGAGGTCCACAGAGAGTTCCAGTCTAATCCTGGAAGCCAGTGCAGACTCACATCATCGGCTTAGCGCACCACAGCGCAGTGGACCGAGGAGGAGCTACGCTCTACAGAGCAGCCACTGATATGGAATTATTCAACACTAAATTGGTTATATAGGAAGAGGGACACATTAAGTGCATTCTTCACTATACATACACAGCGTAGACTAAACTATGCTATAGAGACAGCGGGAGAGACAGGAGGAGTTGAAGACGCTTCATGTAGAGTTACTGTGAGCTCTGACCCAGACATTAAGTGATGACAGTAATGATACACAGTATTTATGAAGTGTGTTTATCCCCATAACCCTGCCATTAACACCAGTGTACTATACATAGAATAGAAAAGGCTCCACTGTAGAGAAAGAGAAACAGAGGGTAGAAAGGAAGGACACATTTGAGTGCTTTACCACATCAGCCTTGTGTTCTATCAGGGATGCTTGTCGAACAACATTGAAAACAATGAATCAATGGAAAATGTAGGAATAAAAACAGTATGGGGAAGAACTCTGAGGTGTTAACAGCTCTGTAGTGTTAACAGCTCTGTAGTGTTAACAGCTCTGTAGTGTTAACCGCTCTGTAGTGTTAACCGCTCTGTAGTGTTAACCGCTCTGTAGTGTTAACCGCTCTGTAGTGTTAACCGCTCTGTAGTGTTAACAGCTCTGTAGTGTTAACCGCTCTGTAGTGTTAACCGCTCTGTAGTGTTAACCGCTCTGTAGTGTTAACCGCTCTGTAGTGTTAACAGCTCTGTAGTGTTAACAGCTCTGTAGTGTTAATAGCTCTGTAGTGTTAACCGCTCTGTAGTGTTAACAGCTCTGTAGTGTTAACAGCTCTGTAGTGTTAACCGCTCTGTAGTGTTAACAGCTCTGTAGTGTTAACAGCTCTGTAGTGTTAACAGCTCTGTAGTGTTAACAGCTCTGTAGAGTGAGTGAGTGTGTGTGAGTGAGTGTGTGTGTGTGTGTATATGTGTGGTGTGTCTGACCTGCAGCAGGAGGCCGTAGAGTGCGGTGATGAGGCAGTGGGCCCCGTAGGATCCCAGTGGGTACCGAGAGCTGTCTGTGTCCCCCAGGGGCCTCTGTCCTGCCCCAGGGCCAACACTCACACACAACACTGGAGACTCCAGGTCAACATCTAGAACAGCCTGCAGCAGCCTCAGGGAACTAGCTGTGGGGTGGAAGGCGAGGGAGGAGAGGCAGAATGAGGGAAGACAGAGGAACGAGAGGATGTGGAGGGGGATGGGGTGGGATTCAAGGAGATTTGGAGTGAGGAGAGGGAGAACGTGGGCAGAGAAGAGAGAGGGGAGAGGTTGAAAGAGGACCCTTTTGTCAAACACTCATGTACACTGAGATATTAGACCCCTCTAAGGGAGAGAAGAGACAATTAGCGATAGCAGAAAGAGAGAAGGAGAGCGAGAGAGAAAACAGAGACAGAGGGAGGAGGCGGAAGTGGAGGAGAGAGTCCGTAGATCACCCTGACAGCCCACTCATACAACAGGGAGACAGAGATACACAACCAGCGGGACATTTCTATCCCAACTCCTCTGTTGGAGGAAGGAAAACATAACAGAATTAAAGCCTGTGTAACAATGCTGCTTTCCTCTGCTTAGTGTGGTGGAGCGTTGTTACCCAGTAAGAGGCTGCCTGTCTTCCTCTTCCCAAAGACCAGGGCCTGCACCGTGCTGCCCAGGTTCAACCTGATGCTTCTATGGACCTTGGGATACAGAAAGGGAAGACAATGACAAGACATGATAAGGCAACAACCATAGAACTAGGAATGTAATTTAACAGGATCTCTATGTCAACAACGCTCTCTGTTCAACAACACACTGTCCTACAGTACAAAAGGACAAATGTATTGTCTAACATCAAGGTCTCTGATACATTCTGCTTTGAGTGCTGTTTTCAATGTGTGTGTTCCACTGTCAGCTGTAGAGGACAGTGTGTCTCCCCTGGTAAGTCCCCTGCTCCTGTCCTCACTCCAGTGTGTTTTGTACTACAGTGTGTAGCCTGTGTAAAGGTCTTCATAAGGGTGTACAGTGTGTAGCCTGTGTAAAGGTCTTCATAAGGGTGTACAGTGTGTAGCCTGTGTAAAGGTCTTCATAAGGGTGTACAGTGTGTAGCCTGTGTAAAGGTCTTCATAAGGGTGTACAGTGTGTAGCCTGTGTAAAGGTCTTCATAAGGGTGTACAGTGTGTAGCCTGTGTAAAGGTCTTCATAAGGGTGTGCAGTGTGTAGCCTGTGTAAAGGTCTTCATAAGGGTGTGCAGTGTGTAGCCTGTGTAAAGGTCTTCATAAGGGTGTGCAGTGTGTAGCCTGTGTAAAGGTCTTCATAAGGGTGTACAGTGTATAGCCTGTGTAAAGGTCTTCATAAGGGTGTACAGTGTGTAGCCTGTGTAAAGGTCTTCATAAGGGTTAGCGTGACAGAACAACCTGAGCTGAATGAGTGTGTTGCAGGATGACGAGAGCAGCACAGCAGGGCAGACGGAGGAGAGAGGGAAGTGGAGAGATTCAGAGTAGCCTGCAGTTGGTCCATCAGCCCGGCGTTACACAGCAGCATGGACACAGCTGGAGAGGAGAAAACAAAAATAGATCACACTCAAGATATTATCCAAAATATAAAACATATTACCAATTTAATGTGTGAGTGTGTTGTGTGCCCTTGTGAATGGCACCGACTGGTTCTGTACAAGTATGTGCCTCTTACAGGCCAGACGGCACAACGCAATCTGTGTCTCTGGGGGACTGTGTGTGTGTGTGTGTGTGAGAGAGAGAGAGGCAGGTGGCAGAGTGTATGAAGGCTGCTCGCTGTGCTGCACTTAATGAGAAGGACAGGGTGGCAGACTGAGTTTGTCACCTCTGTCAGTGCAGTGAGGGGGAGGGACAGGCACAGACAGCAGTACAGGTAGCTGAAGGCTGGCAGCAGACACTCCGTGTTGGAGGCTTGCAGCTTCCCTGCCAGGTTACTCACTGGAACGCGCCCATAGTAAGACAGGAGACAAAATAAGACATCAGACAGAATGCAAGATCATAACATCTGTAGTCGGAAGAAAGCCGACATGTTATTGATACTTAAATATTACTTTCATCTACAAATTCAGCTTATGCTTATGGCATATGCTTTGTTGATGTGAGCAAAAACTCGAAGGCATTTATATATCGATTGAACTGATATTGAATGTAGAGAGTGAGTATAGCGAGAGTACAGCGTGAGTACAGAGTGAGTACAGCGTGAGTATAGAGTGAGTATAGAGTGAGTACAGAGGGAGAACAGCGAGAATACAGCGTGAGTACAGAGTGAGTACAGCGAGAAATAGTGGAGAAGTTATGACGTTGGACCAAAAGCTGAGTGAGTTGAGTGAATTATGCATGACTGACTCCTTTTGACCCTGTGACCTCACCGTGGTAGAGCAGTTTGAAGTGGATGCCGTCCATCTCATTCTCAGTGGAGCCACTGGTCTGCATCAGGCACAGCAACCTCAGGACCAGAAGGAGAGAGCCCATGGCTAGAGATTGGGAGAGGGATAAGGGGGAGAAATAATTAACGGGAGCGAGAGATGAAAGAGCAAGAAAGAGGCCAAAAACACTCATTTCCATACTCCCCTGGCTGCATTTGATTTACATTAGATAGTCACCCTACAGCATTATAGGTTAATATAAAGTATATAAACTCAGCAAAAAAGAAACGTCCCTTTTTCAGGAGCCTGTCTTTCAAAGATCATTTGTAAAAATCGAAATAACTTGGCAGATCTTCATTGTAAAGGGTTGTAAACACTGTTTCCCATGCTTGTTCAATGAACCATAAACAATTAATGAACATGCACCTGTGGAACGGTCGTTAAGACACTAACAGCTTACAGACGGTAGGCAATTTATTATTATTTTTTACCTTTATTTTACTAGGCAAGTCAGTTAAGAACAAATTCTTGTTTTCAATGACGGCCTAGGAACAGTGGGTTAACTGCCTGTTCAGGGGCAGAACGACAGATTTGTACCTTGTCAGCTCGGGGATTTGAACTAAGGTCACTGTTATGTAAACTTAGGACACTAAAAGAGGGCTTTCTACTGACTACACCAAAAGAAAGATTCCCAGGTTCCCTGCTCATCTGCGTGAACGTGCCTTACGCAAGCTGCAAGTAGGCATGAGGACTACAGATGTTGCCAGGACAATAAATTGCAATGTCCGTACGGTGAGACGCCTAAGACAGCGCTACAGGGAGACAGGACGGACACCTGATCGTCCTCATTGGTAGACCACGTGTAACAACACCTGCACAGGATCGGTACATCCGAACATCACACCTGCGGGACAGGTTCAGGATGGCAACAACAACTGCCCGAGTTACACCAGGAACGCACAATCCCTCCATCAGCGCTCAGACTGTCCGCAATAGGCTGAGAGAGGCTGGACTGAGGGCTTGTAGGCCTGTTGTAAGGCAGGTCCTCACCAGACATTACCGGCAACAGCGTTGCTTATGGGCACAAACCCACCGTCGCTGGACCAGACATGACTGGCAAAAAGTGCTCTTCACTGACAAGTTGCGGTTTTGTCTCACCAGGGGTGATGGTCAGATTCGCGTTTATCGTCGAAGGAATGAGCATTACACCGAGGCCTGTACTCTGGAGCTGGATCGATTTGGAAGTGGAGGGTCCGTCATGGTCTGGGGCGGTATGTGACAGCAGCATCGGACTGAGCTTGTTGTCATTGCAGGCAATCTCAACGCTGTGTGTTACAGGGAAGACATCCTCCTCCCTCATGTGGTACCCTTCCTGCAGGCTCATTCTGACATGAC
Organism: Oncorhynchus kisutch; assembly: GCF_002021735.2. Lineage (NCBI taxonomy): Eukaryota > Metazoa > Chordata > Actinopteri > Salmoniformes > Salmonidae > Oncorhynchus > Oncorhynchus kisutch. The sequence goes on along the minus strand of NC_034179.2, from coordinate 75,944,030 downwards.
CCTCCAGCATGACAATGCCACCAGTCATACTGCTCATTCTGTGCGTGATTTCCTGCAAGACAGGAATGTCAGTGTTCTGCGAATGTCAGTGCCAGCGAAGAGCCCGGATCTCAATCTCATTGAGCACGTCTGGGACCTGTTGGATCGGAGGGTGAGGGCTAGGGCCTCACAGCAGGTGAGGTGCCTTGAACTTGCATGTGCCTCACAGCAAGAACTGGCAAATCTGGTGCAGTCCATGAGGAGAAAATGCACTGCAATACTTAATGCAGCTGGTGGCCACACCAGATACTGACTGTTACTTTTGATTTTGACCCCCATTTGTTCAGGGACACATTATTCCATTTCTATTAGTCACATGTCTATGGAACTTGTTCAGTTTATGTCTCAGTTGTTGAGACTTGTTATGTTCATACAAATATTTACACATGTTAAGTTTGCTGAAAATAAACACAGTTGACAGTGAGAGGATGTTTCTTTTTTTGCTGAGTTTATTCATGCAAATTAAATCGTGCAGCGTGTTCTAGTGGAAGAGCTGATGGTAACTAGTTAGTTCAACCCCCCCAGAGTGGATATATAGTTGTGGTGTGCCCTTGAGCTACAGAAATTAACCTACACAACCTCAATGGGTATCCATCCGCCAGAGAGCAACGTCAAAGCACATTTTCTTCTATTGCACTTGATATCACGCTACAGAGTGAAGCCGCTTTGTTCTCCCTGCAACTACACCAAACAAAAATATCAACTGCAACATGTAAAGTGTTGATCCCATGTTTCATGAGCTGAAATTGTAAAACAATCCCAGAAATGGTCCATAGACAGAAAAAGCTTATTATCCTCAAATGTGTTTACATCCATGTTAGTGAGCATTTTTCATTTTCCAAAATAATCCATCCACCTGAGAGGTGTGGCATATCAAGAAGCTGATTAAACAGCATGATCATTACACAGGTGCACCTTGTGCTGTGGACAGCAAAAGGTCACTTTTAAATGTGTTGTTTGTCACACACAATGCTACAAATGTCTCAAGTTTTGAGGGAGCGTGAAATTGGCATGCTGACTGCACAAATGTCCACCAGACCTGTTGCCAGACAATGGAATGTTCCGTTCTTTACATCGTTTTAAAGAAATTGGCAGTACGTCCAACTGGCTTCACAACCGCAGACCACGTAACGACGCCAGCCCAGGACCTCCACATCCGGCTTCTTCACCTGCGGGATTGTCTGTGACCAGCTTCACGGACAGCTGATGAAACTGAGGAGTATCTCTGTCTGTAATAAAGTCCTTTTGTGGAGACATAGTCTGATTGGCTGGTTCTGGCTCCCCAGTGGGTGGGCCTATGCCCTCACAGGCCCACCCATGCCTGCGCCCCTGCCCAGTCATGTGAAATCAATAGATTAGGGCCTAATGAATTTATTTAAATTGACTGATTTCCCTATATGAATTGTAACGCAGTAAAGTTGTTTAAAATTGTTGCATGTTGCATTTATATTTTTGTTCAGTATACATGGATCTTCTTTACCAATTATATTTGTAACATGAGGATATATGGCTATTATATAGATTACCATTATTTAGATATATAGTTTTACTCTCATTTTTTCTCCTCACCTCCTGTCCCCTGGCTGCTCTCCAGGCCCAGTCTCTGGAGCACCTGTAGCAGAGTGAGTCTGAGTAGGGTACACAGGCCGGCCTTACAGCCCTGCAGGAAACTCCCCAGCACCTCTACAGCACGTTCTGCCAGGGGAGCCTCCCTGGTACACACCATGCCCTACAGACACAGAGAAGCAGGGGTTCATGCAGAGAGCTGGGATTGGCAAAGAAACAGGCTTGTGCCAGGTCTCTGGACAGTACACGGGGTCTAACTCCCTCAAGAGCAAGTTCAGTATGACAGTGGGGCTCTTCTTCAGCAGAGTCAGCAGGGCTGTGTTGTCTGGATCCTGGTTCTGCTCTGACGGGCCCTCTGTCTTCTTACTGTTTGTGTCTGACTGCAGTGTGGCCTCAGCACGGTGGGACAACCACAGCTCCAGGACCCGGGGCCCAAAGTGCTCGGCCAGCTCTGGGTAGAGGAAGAGGAAGTGTAGGAGTGGAGGGTGGTGGGTGTAGAGGGAGGCGAAACTGGGGCTGGAAGACAGGGCCTTGCTGATGCAGTTTACGGGAGCCTGGACAAGAGAAGGGGGGGGGGGGGGGCAGAGGACTAAAGAATGAGAAGGAAGTCTTACAGGTGCACAACTCTGATGCTTAAGGTCATTTGTTGTGACTTGACTAACAAGAAACAGAGGAGTTATGGCTTTGTACATTCATCAACCACTTCATTTACCAATAAAGTGTTGAGGAATAATGGAGACTTGCAGAGCCATGTCCTTAATTCCCTCGTGAGTTCCAAATATCTCTAACTGTCGCCCTGCGTGAGTTTTCTCATGCGCGTGATGTCAGAATGCTCTCACTGTTCCATGTGATTGTTACGCAACAGGACAGTTACCCGCGCTGCCCTCAAACCAAGACACGCTGCCTGCTAATTATATATAGGCTGTTTCAACTTGTCAATTTCAAATGATTTTCTAACAACAGTTTGAATTGAGGTGTGTTCCGCCTCCTCGTTAATTTGCATAAGAACTAGCCCATTTCACTGCTGCGGACAATTTATGTTTGAGGCTTTACTGAGCGGACAAACTTCTCTCTTCAACGAGAGCCCAAGCACTTCCCCATTGTTTCCCCAGATCATGAATGAAGACATTGCGCATCTCTAGTCAGAACAGGCCTTGCACAAACGTTTCCCCCCAGCTCATTTTCTGGCTGGCGCCTGCATTGTGTTGTTTTCCTTACAAGGTTGTTTTCCTTACAAATTGGACTTTGGACATGTGTGCATTCCTATCAAAGTAAGTGGCTTATTTTCTGTATATCTTGTTGTTTCTGCTGTAGCACACCATATGTATGTATGGATCATAATGTCTTCACTGTTTTATTCACGTTTTCAAGTACTGGTGACAAATCATGCACTCCGATTCTTTCATAGATTGTACTGGACACACATGATATGTGTAAAATACTTTTTTGAATGTAGTACTGATTATGATGAGCTGACACTAAGCTATTTGCCAGCTATGTGTGGCACCGTGTTTGTTGACATCATACAATGCATTCTGGTTGTCACGTAAGCTTCTGTCAGACCAAAGATGTTATACCAAGGGATAGTTCACTCAAATGAATTATGGTGCTTTCAAGACAACTGTAAAATCACGACGTCAATGATCTTCAGATCGGAAAGTCGGAGCTCTGGAAAGAGGCCCGAGTTCCCAAGTTGGAATTCCGCGTTTCATGACCGTTCAAAAAAAAAAATCCCAGTCGGAGCTCGTTTTTTCAGAGTTTCCAGTTGTCTTGAACACACTGAAGTCGGAGATTTCCCAGTTCCCAGTCATTTTGAATGCGACATCAGATTGTAACTTTGGTACCTCAGGGTTGCCAGCTCAGACCCCGTTTTCCAGGGGTTTAATTTGAATTAGTATAAACGTCCCCCCTGGAGCTCGAGGGTGCCAGGCTCCCCAGTATTAATCATTCCTGCCACCATCATTACACACACCTGCTTCCTTTGTCACGCGCATCAGCGATCCTTTGGACTCACCTGGACTCAATTACCTGTTATTTCCTTCCCTATATCTGTCTGTCCTCCAGCTCGGTTCCCCGCTTCCACATTGACGTTCCTATGTTGTTTTGTTACCCGTGTGCTGACGCTGTTTTTGTCTTGGTGCCTGGTCTGTTCCTCATTAAATGTTTGACTCACCGTACCTGCTTCTCGACTCCAGCGTCCGTCCTTACACATAGTAATATTTCCTGCATCATATCCCCCCATAATACTTTCCCCCCATTTCTACCCCCCACGAACTTGAAAACCCTCCATAAATGAAATTAACCCCCCTAAAATGGTTTCATCCCTGTTTAGCTTTCACACTACGGTTAGGCTAGGCAGTAGGCTTGTATCTGGTGTGATGATCTGTGAGGTGAAAACCTTTTCTTTGCTTTGTGATTTGTCAAATATAGTAAACAGCTTGTCAAGTCATGTGCTCCGGTTCTTGTATATACTGTAACAAGTACATCGACGATTTGTAATATGCTGAAAAGTGGCTAAACTAAGTTCATATTTTTCTGGCAATGAGCGCAGCCATCTTTGACTTTGTTTATTTGCATCTTATAGTGAATGGCATTCTGGGATTAGAGAGTATTTGCCAAGTCAAACATAAAAACCATGGTTACCATCATAAAGAATTTAGCTGCTGTCAGCTTAGTTGACACGCATTTATTTTCAAAAAAACATTACATTAGTCTCTTGTGATTTAGACTGGTTTATGGAATGAGTTTGGCTGTGGATGTGTTCCGTGTGATGCTTGGATAAAGAAGTTTGCATTCATCTTTTACAATAAAAGGTCAAATTGAGGAATAAAGTTTAAGATGTTTATTTTCTATCAGTACCATAAAATATTTAGATGCTGTTCAGACAATGCTGTTAAGATTCTGTTTAGACAACAATGCTGTTAAGATGCTGTTCAGACAACAATGCTGTTAAGATGCTGTTTAGACAACAATGCTGTTTAGATGCTGTTCAGACAACAATGCTGTTAAGATGCTGTTTAGACAACAATGCTGTTTAGATGCTGTTCAGACAACAATGCTGTTTAGATGCTGTTCAGACAACAATGCTGTTTAGATGCTGTTCAGACAACAATGCTGTTAAGATGCTGTTCAGACAACAATGCTGTTTAGATGCTGTTCAGACAACAATGCTGTTTAGATGCTGTTCAGACAACAATGCTGTTCAGACAACAATGCTGTTTAGATGCTGTTCAGACAACAATGCTGTTTAGATGCTGTTCAGACAACAATGCTGTTTAGATGCTGTTCAGACAACAATGCTGTTTAGATGCTGTTCAGACAACAATGCTGTTTAGATGCTGTTCAGACAACAATGCTGTTAAGATGCTGTTCAGACAACAATGCTGTTAAGATGCTGTTCAGACAACAATGCTGTTTAGATGCTGTTCAGACAACAATGCTGTTAAGATAACAATGCTGTTTAGATGCTGTTCGGACAACAATGCTGTTTAGATGCTGTTCAGACAACAATGCTGTTTAGATGCTGTTCAGACAACAATGCTGTTAAGATAACAATGCTATTAAGATGCTGTTCAGACAACAATGCTGTTTAGATGCTGTTCAGACAACAATGCTGTTTAGATGCTGACTAGAGTTGTGTTTGCACTGTTGTGGACATAAAAGGGAAAACTCTCTCTCTTTCGGTATCATTAATACCCAGCTTTAAAAAAGAAAGGCATATATAGTTGATGTAACTCCATAACCAAGTTCCAAGAATGAAGAGTGTTAGTTGGAGCCTTTTGCACCAAAGTGGGATTTCATTGACTATAACTTCAGTTAAAAACTTCAAGGAATGAACAACCCTTCTGCAATTTATTACATGTTGTTAGAGCGCCAGCAGCCCACTATTATCATCCTATTGAAATGAGTTGACTTACCCAGTCCAGGTCGGTGCTCTTGTCCTGTGTGACAGACAGCAGGTAGAGGGCAGACCTGAGCACACAGGGAGGCAGGGCCGAGTCTCCCTGCTCCTGCACCGAGCACAGCAGAGTCACCACACAGGAGAACACCGTGGAGTCAGGGAGCAGCCTGGTACACACACACACACACACACACACAACGTTTTATGATGCACGTGCACACACACAACGATTGATGGTGCAGTGATAGGTACAGGAAGTGTATTGTATTGTACACACACACACACTGAGTGTACAAAGCATTATGAACACCTTCCTAACATTGGGTTGCACCCTTTTTTCAGAACAGCCTCAATTAGTCGGGGCATGGACTCTACAAGGTGTCGAAAGCATTCCACAGGGATGCTGACCCATGTTGACTCCAATGCTTCCCACAGTTGTGTCAAGTTGGCTGGATGTCCTTTGGGTGGTGGACTATCCTTGACAAACACGGGAAACTGTTGAGTGTGAAAAACCCAGCACCGTTGCAGTTCTTGACACATTCAAACCAGGGCGCCTGGCACCTACTACCATACCCCATACAAAGGCACTTAAATCTTTTGCCCCTTGAACTTCTGAATGACACACATACACAATCCATGCCTCAAGGCTTAAAAATCCTTCTGTAGCCTGTCTCCTCCCCTTCATCTACACTGATTAAAGTGGGTTTAACAAGTGGCATCGATAAGGGATCATAGCTTTCACCTGGATTCACCTGGTCAGTCTATGTCATGGAAAGAGCAGGTGTTCCTAATATTTTGTAGACTCAGTGTATATATATATATATATATATATATATATATATATATATATATATATATATATATATATACACACACACATACTCACATACATAACCCTCCCATGCTAAGTAAACCACTGGCCGCAGTAAACAGGCATCTTTCAAAGCAATGCCGTGTCGTTAATAACCATACAACTATGCCAGTGTCTACATGTCCCCAAGTACCTGTCTCCATGCTGCAGGGCCAGGTGCAGCAATGTGAGCAGACAGTACTGAGTGGCCCTGGGGCCGGCAGGGTCACATTGGGGCCCTGGGGACTCACACAGCAGAGAGGGCCACTCACACACACAACAACACAGAGAGGGCAGGCTGGACCTCAACACAGCCTCTATCTCCTCACAGTCTGGGGAACAGAGAGAGACAGACAGAGAGAGACAGAGAGAGACAGAGAGCGATAGAGACACTCAGAGAGAGAGAGAGAGAGAGAGACAGAGAGAGACAGAGAGCGATAGACACTCAGAGAGAGAGACAGAGAGACAGAGAGAGACAGGGGTGGCAGGGTAGCCTAGTGGTTAGAGCGTTGGACTAGTAACCGGAAGGTTGCAAGTTCAAACCCCCGAGCTGACAAGGTACAAATCTGTCGTTCTGCCCCTGAACAGGCAGTTAACCACTGTTCCTAGGCCGTCATTGAAAATAAGAATTTGTTCTTAACTGACTTGCCTGGTTAAATAAAGGTAAAATAAATTAAAAATTAAAAAAAGAGAGAGAGAGACAGAGAGAGAGAGAGACAGAGAGCGATAGAGACACTCAGAGAGCGAGCGAGAGAGAGACAGAGAGCGATAGAGACACAGAGAGAGACAGAGAGCAATAGAGACACTCAGAGAGAGAGAGCGAGAGCGAGAGAAAACACACTGACACCAGTTCTTAGTAGACCTTTTCATTATTGAATTGCATCACAGTCACAAACAGGACATCCACACCACACGTTACCCGGCATAATAAAGTCCAAAGACCTTCTCCAGAGACTTTAAGTGCTACAGAGTGCTTTACCGTGACATGAAACCTTAATGCTACTGTGTTTTTCGTGGCTAATGTGTTGTGTCAGTACCTTGTGGGAGGATGCTGGCTGCAGGGTCTGGTTGGGACAGAAGAGACACACTGAGCCTCTGCAGAAAACCACAGCGGACTACATTCAGAGTTTCTATGAGATGAGAAAGAGTGAGTG